>NC_079454.1:4645155-4657655 GCF_903798145.1 Danio aesculapii
TAAAAACTTTGACACATGTTTTATATAAAACCTTCCCAGAAGCTGACTCTTGCCCAATTATTGTCACATCTTTACAATGTAAAAACACCCCTTCACAGTTTTCTAAGTTGGGAGATAATGACAAAAAACGGGAAAACATCATTACAATTTGGAACAGTTAACCCTTCATAATATTCCTCCAACAACCTGATCTCTTCAGTTGTGAGAGAAGCCCTCCATTGTTCAAGGAGTTTGGTAACTGTCCGTTTGGAATGAAGACCCAAATGTCCAGCAACTGCGTCAGCATTTTTAAAGTCTTTTCCTGCTGACTTTAATAAACACCCAAGAGTTGTTATTTTAGCCGATGAAAGAATTTCGTTGAGTGCAGGAAAAGGTCCCCTAAAGGATATGTCCATGCGTGAACCACAGATTAGAGGTTCTTGTAGCAGCCAGTGTAAAGACGTCATGTCTAAGGGCCTGTGCACAGTAAACAAAGTCCATATCTTGAAGATATTACGATAGAAAATTGGAAGTTTGGATAATTCCATCCTTTTAGGATTCAGCCAAAACAAAGTTTTCTCAATGCCCACATTTCCAAAGGACTGCAGTAGCATAAAGGTTATGGATCTCCAGTTCGCATCCAATGGTCCATTCAAAAGTCTCTGCACAAACTGGAGCCGAAAAGCTGCTGTTCGGCTCTGCAAATGCACAAGTCCATGACCCCCCTCTTCCTTGGGCAAGTACAACACAGCTTTCGGAACCCAGTGTAGCTTATCCCAAAAGAAATCTATCAAATTGACTGAATTTTGACAACAGATTAAAAGGAGGATCCACACACATTAACCGATGCCACAAAGATGACGCTAATAAATTATTAATTATTAATATGCGGCCTCTATAAGACATATTTGGAAGTAAAAAATTCCATTTACTAAGACGACCTTTTATCTTTTCAACAACACCTTCAAAGTTTTTTTGTACAACTGCTTCATTTCCTAAAAACACTCCCAGATACTTAAAACCCTCCCTGGTCCAAAGTAAACCATCTGGGAGGTTTGGTTCTCCATTAAACCATTTCCCAATTAAAATGGCCTCACTTTTAGACCAATTCACTTTAGTAGAGGAAACCTCCTTGAAATCCTTTAGCAATTTTAACAGCAATTCAACATCATCTTGACAACTAATTAAAACAACAACATCATCTGCATATGCTGACAATTTAAACATATTTGGACATGATGGAATACACAACCCATACAAATCTGCTCTTAATTTATTTAAAAAGGGCTCAATTGCTAAAACATACAACATACCGGACAAAGCACAGCCTTGCCTTACACCTCTAAAAACCTTAAAAGGAGCACATAAGTCACCATTAACTTTCAAAATACTCTCAACGTCACAGTACAACACCTTAACCATTGAGATAAAACTTGAACTAAAACCAAAAGCCTCTAGAGCATCCCATAAATATTTATGCTCAATGCGATCAAAAGCTTTTTCTTGATCAAGCGACAAAAGGCCAATATCTAAATTAAGCTTTTTGCCAAGGTCCAAAACATCCCTGATAAAAGATATATTGTCAACAATACGTCTACCAGGTACACAATATGTCTGGTCAGGATGGATCACCTGCTCCAAAACTCCCCCTAATCTGTTTGCCAGGACTTTTGAAAGCAATTTGTAATCACTGCACAACAAACTGACTGGTCTCCAGTTTTTGATGTCATTCGGATCTCCCTTCTTTGGCAGTAACGTGAGAACTGCTCTGCGGCAACTTGTGGGAAGCCGCCCATAGGCCAGGCTTTCTTTGAGCACCTCCAATAGGTCCGGACCCACCTCCGGCCAAAAGGACTTATAAAAGTCAACTGACAACCCATCAAGTCCAGGTGCTTTCCCACATTCCATGCTTTGCAGAGCCTCCTCCAACTCCTCCAGAGTTAAGGCCCTGCTGATCTCAGCATTAGCCTCTTTGGACAGCTGAGGCAAGTTTTCAAGGAAGACATTAGTAGTTTGTTCATGCATAAGATCACTTTTATACAAATGCTCATAGAAACTCACTGCTCTTTTTCGAATATCAGAAGGGTTTGATAACAAAGATCCATCCTCTGATTTTAAAGCATGTATAAGCCTTCTTTGTCCATTTTTTTTCTCTAAATTAAAAAAGAATTTAGAAGGTGCATCCATCAACTCTATACTCTGATAGCGTGATCTGACCAGCGCTCCTTGTGTAACAGTATCCAATAATTTACCTAAATATTTTTCTTTTATTAAAGGAGTCCAAATGAGCCAAATTTGATGTGGCTGTCAACAAGCATTTGAAGCTCTAACCAGCTCCTTCTCATTGATTTCATTGAACGGAGAATGTCTCCTGTGACATTAGAGTATATTGTTGACACAGCTGTTTAACTTGCACCTTTGCAACCTCCACCACCTGCTGCAAACATTGAAAAGAAGTTTTTGTATTTCTAAAATTCTTCCAGAACTCTTTAAAAATCTCCTTAAAATGCTTATCAGACAGTAAATTACTGTTAAAATGCCAATACGCACTTTTTGATTTAATAGACCTTTGTGATATAACACACTGTAACAAACTGTGATCAGAGAAACCCACTGGGCAAATTGAACAGCTTCTGAAAAGATTAAACTGGTGCTTAAAACAATAAAATCTATCTAATCTTGCTAGTGAAATGCGATTGTCATAAGCATGAGCCCAGGTATACTGTCTTTGACTGCCATTAAAATTCCTCCAGACATCAACAATCTCATGGGTTTTTATTAATTGAATTAAACGCTTCTGTGAAGACATGTGTGGTTCAACATGATTCCTATCAAGACTGCTCTCAGTACAATTAAAATCCCCCCCTAAAAACAAAACTTTGTCAGTGTCACAATTACGTAAAACATTACTCAACGTATCAAGGAACACCATCCTTTCTAGGGCATTAACTGGAACATACACGCATATAAATATAAAAGAATATTTTTCAAACTGGGCGTCAACTTTTAAAAGTCTACCTTTTATAACTTCATCTACCTGATAGGAAACAGGAACAAATCTCTTAGAGAACAAAATAGCAACCCCACTGCTAGTTGAACTCAAATGACTTAAAACTGATAACCCATCAAATTCCTTACCCCAGTCAGAACTGTTTAAAGCATCACTATGCGTTTCTTGAATACATAAGACATCAATTCTCTTTTGTTTAATTACTTCATATATCTGATACCTTTTCCTAATATCTCTAGCCCCATTTACATTAAGAGAAGCCACAAAAACCTCCTCCATAGAAAAGAAAGAAAGACAAAAACAAAAATAACCCAAACAAAGAAAACAGAAAAGATAAAAGGGGAAAACGTATTTATGTGCTGTCATTACTGAGCCTTGGTTGTGCATTAAGTTTGCCAAGCAGTTTTTCTAGCCGATACACCTCTTGTTTATTGAAACTTCCCTCACTCCTAAAAAACTTTGCTTTTTCCATGAATTGAATAACATCTGGGAAATATTCCTCAATTTTAACATTTCTGGCATTTTTTGTCACTTTAAGAAATGACTTTATGTCATCCACAGTGTAAACTCGGCTAGAAAAACCGCTTAATGGCAAACTGCATGACACACTGCACTCTGAAAAAGTCGCTCTCATCTCTCCGTTTCGGATTGACTCAGATCGCAATTATCCGTCTTTTTGGCCTGTTACCGGTATTCTGTTGTTTTAAAGCGTCCTCTTCTGAGGCGTCTTAAAAGCACTGTCATCTAAATCCATTTCTAAAATCTGATCTTGTTCTTTATTGAAAGACGCTTGCTCTCCGGCTACAACCGGGTTATTGCTCTTGCGCAATGCATCCCCCGCAGCCCCGTATTGGCTGTTCATACCACCTGTAACGGCCCGTCTCCTTCCACATCAACTACGTCGTTTCTCCTCTCATCATTTTTATCAATCGGGATCACCTCAGCTACTGTCTGTGGTACATTTTCCTGAGGAAGACTTGTGCTAGGCACATTACTAACACTAGCCACTGCGGCCGTGTCATTCTGCATCTCAGAGTCGCGCGCATCAGCAGGTGAACGATTTTGATCTTGCTGGTTTACTCGACCCGGGCATGCGCGGATCAAATGACCCATTTCTCCGCAAGCAAAACACTTCATACTGTTTGTAGTCACAAATATTACGTAATTAAATTCGTCCTGACGAAAGTTTAATGCCACGTCTAATTCATCCAAGTTGTCCTGCAAAACCATATAGGCATAACGCCGAAAAGACACAACATGCTTTAACAATGGTGACTTGCACCCGATAGGAATCATTTTTATCGGGGAAACAAGTTTGCCGTAGCGTGAAAGCATTCCGGTCAGCACCTCGTTCGAAATAAAAGGGGGTACGTTGGACAAAGTTACTCTTTTAGATGGAGTAGACAGGGGAAGCACTGGAGTGAAAATTCCACCTATAACAATTCCACTTTCAACCAACTGATTCGCCAAATCAACCGTCTTTACAAATACTACAATCGCATTATTCATACGAGATGCTGACATGATGCTTTCAGTGCCTACAACTTCACCTATAGCCAAACTACACTCTTCCACACTAACAGTGGAGTCCACTTTGATCCCATGACGCCGTGTCAGAAAATCAAAGCTCCGACTCCCCGTCATAGCCATTCTGACACAAAAACCGAGAGCCGATGCTCCGGTATAAGTTTAAGTAATTCTCTTTCTCAAACTAATGAAGCCAATAACCTCAAAAAGAAGAGAAAAAGGATAGAAAAAGTAAATCTCTCGTACCTGCACACACACACCAAACGCTCACACAGAGCTCCGCCCACTCACTCAGCACATGCGCAGCAGAAAGAAAGAAAGAAAGAAAGAAAGAAAGAAAGAAAGAAAGAAGGAAAGAAAGAAAGAAAGAAAGAAAGCAAAAGGAAGAAAGAAAGGAAGAAAGAAAGAAAGAGCAAGAAAGTGAAGAAAAAAAGAAAAAGGAAGAAAGAAAGGAAGAAAGAAAGAAGAAAGAAAGAAAGAAAGAAAGAAAGAAAGAAAGAAAGAAAGAAAGAAAGAAAGAAAGAAAGAAAGAAAGGTGAATGGATGAATGAAAGTGTGAGTGTAGGTAGTGTGATGTTTTCCTGTCTGCTGCTGTTGTCTGGTTCTCAGACTGCAGCGAGTAACAAGGATTAGAGCTAAGCTTCTCCTTATTCAGAACAGCCAACATATGTCATAACACAGCTTATGAAAAAAACAACTCTTAATCACCAGACTTTTTTTTTTTTTTGACTGTGACGGCATCGCATGTGGCAGTGTGTGTTTGTGAATGACTGAAAGACTCACCTTAACTAATGAAATGCATGAAAAGCCCACAAAGTATAATAAAAATACTGTAAACTTATACAATCCTATTTAACTACTATATAATACTATACTACTACTACTAATAATAATAATAATAATAATAAAATTAATAATACAATATTTGAAATAAAAATGCACTTAAAAAAAGATAAAATAAAATAAATCTATGAAATCTATAAATTTATCTCAAAGACCCCAGATATGAAGGTCTTCAAAATTTCAAAATAGTATTTAATCATCATTCAAGGGTACATACTTAGCTGATGATTAATAATAAAGCATGTTTGAAATGCTGTTCTAGGAGAAAGTTCTGAGCTCAGAAGATCCTCGAGCCCGGTGCTCCATCCCATTTTATCGGGAGAGAGGGGAGTCTGAGCTCAGGTAGGTCTCAAGAGCTCCCCTGAATTTGTTAATTCGGTCTATTCCTTGATTATTCGGGGTTGCCACAGCAGAATGAACCGCCAACTATACCAGCACAGCATGTCTTGGACTGTGGGAGGATACAGGAGTACCTGGAGGAAAGCCGCATGAGGAGAACATGTAAACTCCACACAGAAACGCCAACTGGTCCAGCCGAGACTTGATCCAGCAACCTTCTTGCTGTGAGGCAACAGCGCTAACTATTGAGTAAGCGTGCCGCCCTTTCCTAGGTTAAGGAAAGAGGGGGAGGAGTAGGTGGATTCTGGGGGATGGAGGGTAAGAAATCTGGTTATTTATGTACATTTGGATTCATCTGATTGGTAAATCATATAATGGCTAATGCGGGACCAGCACATGATCGTGATCTTGAAATTAGTTTAAAAATAAACTTTCCTAATGGAGTAATGAAGGCTCAATCATAACAGATGTCCAATGTCAAATAAATATTAAAGCATAAATCGACTATAATAGTCCTGATGGACACCAGTATGTAGGAACTAATCACTGATTTGTAACCAGCGTTGGCCAGTAGCCTAGCTTAACTACATTTCTCAGTAATGTCGGTAGTCGGTAGCGTCGCTATTTTCTAAATCAAATAGCTTTTCAGTAGCGAAGCTATTTTATTAGTCAAGTAACGCAGTGGCGTCAACACAAGCTACATTTACAGATCATAGATTAATAGGTGACAGCACCAACATTCAGGGAGCTGTGAAGCCTGTCTAGCCGATGAAAGTAAATCCTTATGATGGTTAGAATGAAGATTTCTTCTTCCTGTTTTTCGGTGGTCGACAACAAACTTTTTGGTGAGTTACTGCTACCTCTCGCTCTGGTCAGTGACGTCGCCAATCAATTAGCCTAACACGAGAAATTTGCTTGATAAAAAGAAGACTGAGGGAGAGGAGTTATCTCTGAAGCAGAATTTCTCATATCTATGCCTCCAGAATAATATGTTAAGATGCAATAACGTTAATTCTGATGCTGTGCTCAAAGATACTTTAGCAATATATAGTAAGTACTATTATGTTTTTGAACTACACAGAAGTAAAGTACTCAAATTAATTTGTTATGGTAGATTTTATTATATATATATATATATATATATATATATATATATATATATATATATATATATATATATATATATATATATATATATATACACACACATACAGTTTATTAAATATATATAAAGTTGAAGTCATAATTATTAGCCCCCCTGTTTATTTTTTTCTCCAATTTCTGTTTAACATTTCTAATAACTGATTTATTTTATCTTTGCCATGATGACAGTAAATAATATTTGACTAGATTTTTTTTCAAGACACTTGAATACAGCTTAAAGCGACATCTAAAGGCTTAACTAGGTTAATTAGGTTAACTAGGCAGGTTAGGGTAATTAGGCAAGTTATTGTATAATGATGGTTTGTTCTGTAGACTATCGGAAAAAAAATCTACCGGTAGCTTAAAGGGGCTAATAATTTTGACCTTAAAATGGTGTTTAAAAAATTAAAAACTGCTTTTATTCTAGCCGAAATAAAACAAATAAGACTTTCTCCAGAAGAAAAAATATTATCAGACATACTGTGAAAATTTCCTTGCTCTGTTAAACATCATGTGAAAAAAATCAAAAGGGGGCTAATAGTTCTGACTTCAACTGTATATATAAGTTTACTGTAGTTAAGTTTGTGTAAGTACAGTGGGAATTACTATTAGTTCATGATAGTTACTAATGATACTACATGTAGTGTAATTCATTAATGAAGAGTTGTTAATATATATACAATATAATGCTTATTTATAAATATTCCCTTTACTATAAATTACAATAGTATTTTAAATGTGTAACACCTGGATTTATTGGATTTTTTTTTTGTTTTTAGCTGTTATATACTGTAATGTGTTTCTGTTTAGTACAGCATATTATTTACAGTAAATAACTGAACTGAACAATTCTTCCTCATATGCTTCATTGACAGTTTTATTGATCATTAAGATATGATTGACTTGGATTTAAGTTGCTTCAATTTAAGAATGAAAATTGCAAAAATACCTGAGATGTGGCTAAGCTACAAGTAGCTTTTAGCTTAGCTTGCTACATTTCCCAGAGGGTAGCTTTAGTGTAGTTAAGCTACATTTTAAGTAGAGTAGCTAATAGCTTAGCTCAATACATTATATATTTATATATGAATTATAAGTTTACTGTAGTTAAGTTTAAAGTACTGTGGGAATTACTATTAGTTCATGATAGTTACTAATGATACTACATTTAGTTTAAGTAGAGTAGCTAATAGCTTAGCTCAATACATTTTTCAAGTAGCTTGCCCAACACTGGTGACCACCTACAAAAATAATCTGGAAAAATAGCATCTAAACCATTTTATAGTCAAGCTAGGTGAGTGCTCCAGCCTTCTCAGACCAGACTTGGAAATTGTGCTGGACATCATTATTATTTCAAGTGAAATGCTTTATATTCGGTTTTATACTCCAGTAATTACTCTGGGACTTCTTTCCCACCGGATTGTTTGAAAAGAAACAAGGCATCAACATTAATGTAAGACCTGCCAATGAACTGTCAAAAGAGCTGAACATATACACAGCGTGTGAGAACGTTAGCCCGGATCGGCTCATACGTGGCGCGTTCATTAAACGAGGAGAATAAACAAACTCAAATCTGCAGAGAAGCAATCCTGAAATAGAGCTTCACATCCCCCTGTAACGTTGCTCTCGCTCCTCCTCTCTCATCAGTTTATTTACAGAATCACATCCGCGGCAGATATCAAACGTTACCCAATCCGACTCGAGGGAATTCTGTGCGTTTCATGTTTTAGACTGAGACGAGGGAAAGTGGGGGATTTCTCTCCTTTGAGATGGCCCTGGCTGCTTCCTAAGATGTAAATAGGAGTTTCTCACTCCTCTCCTAAACGTGTCCTCTGCATGTAATGGGAAAACAGCGAACAGGCCATTTTTGGAAGCCGACCAGCTTTAATTAGTGTTATCTGCTCTCTTTGATTCAGTTTTCCGCTACATTCACTCACTCACTCACGGTTCTTGTACACTGCCAAGTCCCTCCGTGTAAGAAAATAGAAACACTTGATGTCAAATTAAGCTCACACTCTGTTTTTAAGTGCTTTCTTTTTGTCTACTGATTGGAGGACTGAGTCATTTCTATGGACTGCTACATTCAGTGGATGAATTTAAACACCAGATCTGGTGGTTCACCATTTAATCTTGATTATAATTCCAACATGGCGTTACATGCTCTGATATAGTCACATATAGGCACAGATTGCAGGTTTTTGCAATTAAAGTACATTAATTAGCATGTTTATTGAAACTGCATGTGACCCGGTTCACTTTCTTGCCACCACACTAATTGAGATTAATGTTCTCGGCAGGTTATTAAAAATCAATTACATCTCTCAGCTGAGATTGAGACTGTTTTAGTGAATGGTTTACAAACCGGATATTGATAATCACAAGGGTGACTTTTGCATGCACACTTGCTCATTCATTCATTCCTTCATTCAATCACTCAAAAAAATGACTTTTGCTTCTTTTTCAAACTACTTATTTAAAATAAGTTGAAATAAAACAATTTGTAAGTTTTTTTTGGAGAACTTAATTCATTCATGCTTAATCTGTGTGTGAATGAGAGTGTCAAGTTCAATATTTAAGCTCACTTAACTTAAACCAAGTCCATTTCGCTTGTATTGTCAAGTCGAAAGTTGAAATAACACAATTCTTTCATTATAAAGTCCTATCAACATCACTCTTCATTACCACAACTTATCTATTTAAGTGAACTAAACTTAGACCACGTCCATTATGCTTGTATTGTCAAGTCGAAAGTTGAAAACGCAATTTGTAAGTGTTTTTTACAGCTTAATTGTTTTATGCTTATTCTACACTGAAAAAATGGTTGTGCCACTTTGTCATGACAACTTAATATTTTGAGTTATGTTAACTTATCTGGATTAAATGTGTTGACAACTTATATATCGACGTTTGGGTCCTCTGGGTGCTCCTTTTTACCACCAAAAACATGTGGTAAAAGTGAATTAAATTAATAAAATTGGCCTTAGTGTGTGTGTGTGTGTGTGTGTATGTGAATGAGAGTCAACTTCAATATTTAAATTCACTTAACGTAATCCATGTCCATTACACTTGAATTATAAAGTCTTATCAACAACATTCTTAATTACAACAACTAATCTATTTATGTGAACAAAACTAAGACCACGTCCATTACGCTTGTATTGTTAAGACAGTTTTACTATTTAAGTGAATGAACACTTACCTTTTTTATTTTTTATTATATAACATTTATTTATTTTTTTTAAAGGGCTCTTAAATTTGTCAAAAACTATTAAGTAAACATCATCAATTTGTGTTTGGACAACATGGAGGAATTGTATGAAACCCAGCATTTTTTTACAATGTATTTTCTGAATTTCTGAAGGATATACTGTATGCGCTCTATTTTAACGTCTGAAGCGCACGGCACAATAGCATTAAGGCATGTCTGAATCCACTTTTTAGGACGGAAAAATGCGCTCTGCGCCCCGGTGCAGGGTCTAACAGGGTTGAGCTTATTCTCTTAATGAGTTATGGGTGTGTTTTGAGAATAAACCAATCAGAGTCTCATCTCACATTCCCTTTAAGAGTCAGTTGTGTCGCACCATGGCGCATTTGCTATTTACATGGCGGACTTTGTAAGTGGAAAAACTGAACACTTCACTAGTGAGAAATCAGTTAAGCGACAGGATAAAGAATTAGCCTTCTCCAATCAGCCTTTACTTTCACTCTTTCGTGGATAAGGACAGGTGTTATACGCACAGACATCCATTAGCCTACATAATTTCATTTGTTAAGCACAAAGATTTGTTTCAAAACTATTTCTAAATTCAGTTCTAATTTCCAGCAAACGAATAAATGATAATTTGATGACAATAATAGCGAAGTGTGGTCAAAAAACTGAGTTATATCCAAACACACATGCTATACCCCATATGGTCCAAAACCTGACAAGTGGACAAATCTAAGCTTGTTTTTAATAAAACAAATATAGATATGCATTATTATGAACAATATTACTACTAATAATAACATTAGTCAACCTATTCTCCGCATACAAGTGGGCGCAGCCATTTGAATCTTTTTGGCTCGAGACTTCTGGTCTCATTCACCTCCATTAATTTTTAGACATTAAAAACAGCTCGTTTTGCTGCTTTATGCTGAAGAAAATTGACATTTTCTTATTATATTATTCTATTTTGTCTGTATAGTCATGGACGCACTTGTTCGTAGAGTGAGTAGTGTGACCGTTTTCTGCTGTTTATTATCCCTAATCATCGGAAGTTCTAAAACAATCACAAAAAAGACCACATTTCCGCATTGAAGAATAAGGTCAATACAAATGCAGATAGTCATAAATAAACAAAAAAAGCCCCCCCCCCCCCCATTTATGTAGAAAATAATAATTTAAAAATATTTTATTCCTTTAACTCTTTTTCATTTGTAAATATATTTGTGTATTGCAGTTCATCCTGTGTGTTTCAAGCAATGTTTAAGTTGAGGCGCACCACTAACACGCTCTGCGCTGGACTTTAGACTTGCTTTCAGCTGGTCTATTGTGCAATCTATTTTAGTTCCTCAATTTTAGAAATGAGGTGTTCCTCACACCTCATTTCTAGACCGAAACACCCTTGAGTTCACAAAGTGGCACAAATGGATTTGCTATTTAAACAATGTGGCGAAAAATGAGAAAATTAAGGTTGAGTTGGTCTGAAAATAGCAACACATCGGGTGAAACATGTCTTGTACCTTATAGCGCCGGGTGTATGATAGGGCCCTTTGTCTGTGTATCATCACAGTATCTTGATGCTTCTATTTGAACATTTTTTTGTTCTTTTTCCTCATCACTACACACATTTTATTGTTACATTTGGTTTTATAGATTTTGCTGTCATGTTTGGTTCCATTTTACAGTCACAACACCAAGCATTCCGAAATCAATAGGGACATCTGGATAGGGAGTCCTAAAATACAGTTTATCGATATATAAACTGTTGGTAAGTAAATGCGATTTGACGTTTTATTTCTTTGTTTTTTGACAGGAGCCACACAAAAAATCAACATTGCACTGTGAGGAAGCGTAGGTGGATCATTAAGCCTGTTTATGTCTTTATATTGCGACGTTATATGTAAATAGATATTTCACACATCTAATACAGTGTAGGTCAGGGGTGTCCAAACTCGGTCCTGGAAGGCCGGTGTCCTGCAGATTTTAGCTCAAACTTGCCTCAACACACCTGCACGGATGTTTCTAGAAAGCCTAAGTGCTTGATTAGCTAGCCCAGGTGTGTCTGATTGGGGTTGGAACTAAACTTTGCAGGACATCGGCCCTCCAGAACCGAGCTTGGACATGCCTGGTGTAGGTGGATCATTGTATCTGCTTTATTCACAGTTTATTTAATACTACACTTTTAACCTGTTGTTGCATGGCACTATATATTACAGCTTTGAATAATTTTTTGCTTCAATTCAATATTTCAACTGCGTTTATCCTTCAAAACAGTCCAAGCTAGATCACAACCCTCCAACTTCAAATGTTTGAGTGTTGTGAATCTCACACTGATCTAGACAAAACATCTGATCCAGACACAACAACTCTAACAGCGACAGCTTTGTTTGTCAGTTTCCAGCAGGGTCAGAGAAGTTGTCGTCTTACAAGGAGGAGTTTTAGATAAAGAGGGACCTG
>NC_079454.1:4662655-4690155 GCF_903798145.1 Danio aesculapii
TGCTGACCTGGGAACAGTCACAGCGTCTGCCATAACTATCTAATATATATATATATATATATATATATATATATATATATATATATATATATATATATATATATATATATATATATATATATATATATATATATATATATATATGTATATATAGTTATGGATATATAATATAAGATATACACTTACCGGCCACTTTATTAGGTACACCTGTCTAACTGCTCGTTAACACAAATTTCTAATCAGCCAATCACAAGGCAGCAATTCAATGCATTTAGGCATGTAGACATGGTCAAGACGATCTGCTGCAGTTCAAAGTGAGCATCAGAATGGGGAAGAAAGGGTATTTAAGTTACTTTGAACGTGGCATGGTTGTTAGTACCAGACTGGCTGGTCTGAGTATTTCAGAAACTGCTGATCTACTGGGATTTTCAAGCACAACTATCTCTAGGGTTTACAGAGAATGGTCCGAAATAGAGAAAATATCCAGTGAGCGGCAGTTCTGTGGGGGCAAATGCCTTGTTGATGCCAGAGGTCAGAGGAGAATGGCCAGACTGGTTCCAGCTGATAGAAAGGCAACAGTAACTCAAATAACCACTCATTACAACCGAGGGCTGCAGAAGAGCATCTCTGTATGCACAACATGTCCAACCTTGAAGCTGATGGGCTACAGCAGCAGAAGACCACACCGGGTGCCACTCCTGTCAGCTAAGAACAGGAAACTGAGGCTACAATTCACACAGGCTCACCAAAATTAGACAAAGGAAGACTGAAAAAACGATGGGGTTGGGGGGGGGCTAATAATTCTGACTTCATCTGTATATAATACTTTATAATATAAAAATATATTTGATTCTTATTTTTTTTTCATACATGCCAAAAAAAGTAAGTGAGAGTGATTGAGGAAAACAGGGCACATTTTCAGCACCTCCGGAGCAACACATTCAGAACCAATACTGCTCAAGGGCACAGCGGCGAAATGCAGGACGAGTAATGACAGCTATCCCACAATCCACAGCAGGAGCATACACCTGCAATCTTCCATCTGCACCGTGATCCTAGCATCATGCACCCTTCAAAGCCCCTAAAACACCCCCTTTCATCTCTTCAAAAGCAGGACATCAGAAAATCAAGAGCAAATATTATGATGGGCAGGCATTACGCTGGGACCTTCATCCAAACAGAGGGCCTATTAGGAACGTGTGTGACAGTGAGCTACATCGACTCAAAGTGCAGCCTCTCTTTGCCCTCAGAATCACTTCTACAGCTGTATGTTTGTGTGCAGGAATACAGTCGCTGCACAAGAGCCGCTCATGCCACTTCACATTACTCTTGTTACTATAGTAAACAATTAGTGTGGTTTATCTAGTTGCTACTAGTGCAACAGCATCTTGATAAATGGCCGATTTAAGCTTGAGCTTATTTATTTTGGTATACATTAACTATAAAAGAATGAATAAATAAATAAAAAATGCTATTTTATTAGTCACATACACAGTCATACACAGTATGGTATTCTGAGAAATCCATATACAACCGCCTGTGACCTTTAAAAAAAAAAAGCTAAAATATTACTGATTAAAATCGAAATATAAGCAAAATGAGCAGCTGGAGGTACAGGTATGACCGGTGATCAGGTATCAGTGAAGGCTGCTTGTTTAATTGTTCAGTGATGTAGATGCAGTCGATTCGATATCAGTTCATTTATAGATCATAACTAGGGCCAGATGGAATCTGCGGACATTTTTGCTATTTCTGCGCAGAATTGTGTTAAAAATCTGCGGATTTATGCAGAATTATTTTGGGAGTAGCATAACTAAAACCCTAATAATAAAAAGTAATACCTTTTTAACGTTTATTAAATGTTTGCAATTCAAATCCAAATAGTTCCACTTTATTTAGTAAACAAATCAAGTCTTCTATATAATATATCTACTAAACAACAGAAAATATTACTTTACAAGCTGTATTGTAAATAAGTCATATCAATATTTTCATATTAGTCAATAATATTACTGTAATTAATTAAAAAAAATTGAATAAATATAAATTTACACACATTTACTGAAGTAAATAAACAGAATCAATGATGGGCTAAAATCTGCAGAATTCTGTGCACACAGATTCCGTGTGGGCCTAATCATAACCGATAACTAATGTATGATGTCATTTATCCCATATATGTTATGTCGCGGTAGCATACTATGGTGAAGGAGGCAATAACGAGTAATTAAAATGCCCCAACTACTTCATCAGACAATTGTACACAACTCAATGCTTGTGAGTTTGCTTTTAATGACACTGAAGGTACAGTAATGATGAAGACCCCCTATCTCATTGCTATTGAGGAAATAGCTGTAAAGCCGTATCTTCGCCTCTCTCTGTGGACCCTTTGACCTGGTGTGTCCTTGAGGTAATGTTTTCTCCTCTCTCTCGGCTGATGGATCAGCTGATAGACGAGGCCATTCTTTAATGTCGGTGAACAGAGCTGATGGTTAGAGCCAATCACAGTCCTTTCTGTTGAGCTTGTGAACACAATGGCCAATCATAGGTGTTTGAGAACTCACTCAACAGCACTTAAACAGCAAGCAGGATTATTATTGACTTTTGTGTATTTGTTGTAAATGCTCCTGTTGTCTTTTGTATACTTCAGTTTTGTTTGATTTATTCAATAAGCGTGTTTTCTTAAAGGTACAGTAAAATTAAAGGTACAGTTTATAAGTCTAATAAAATTGTATTCGTGTCTTGTGAATTAAAATTAAAACTTGTGGATGAAAAGAATTAATGTACCGTGATATTAAATTGAACCAAATTGATGACATGATAATCATAACCGAACCAAACTATGAGATCAGTGTAGGTTCACATCCCTAGAAGGGACACAAGAGCCACTCGCACAACTTCTTGTTACTCTTGTTAACATGGTAAACAATTTGTGAAGTTCAATATAGTTCCTACCAGTGTAGTAGCATCTGAATAAATGGGCGATTTGAGCATCAACCAAATTCAACTTTTACATATTAACTAGAAAATCTGAGTCAAAAAAGCAGCTGGAGGTACAGGTATCACCGGTGATCAGGTATTAATGGAAACTGTGGGAATACAGTAAAAACACAAGAGCCACCCAGACCAGAATTAATATTACTCACTAACATAGTAAACAATTAGGGCAGTTCATCTTGTTGCAACCAGTGAATCATCATCCCAATGAATGGATGATTTTAGTATCAGCCTGATTTAACTTTTTATATATTAACCAGAAAATCTGAGTCAAAGAAGAAGCTGGAGCTACAGGTATCGCCAGTGATCAGGTATTATGGGAAGCTGTGGTTGCAGGAACATGGTAAAGACACAAGAGTCACCCAGACCACTTAACGTATACTTGTAACATAAATTATTAGTGTAGTTCATCTAGATGTTACCAGTGCAACGACATCTCATGGAATGAGCGATCTGAACATCGCCCTAATTTAACTTTTATATATTAACCACAAAATTTTAACCCCCCAAAAAATAAGCAGCTGGAGGTACAGGTGATCGGGTATCAATGAATGCGTGCGGGAATACATTGCTGACAGAGGAGCCACTCAGATATTCATTCATTCATTTTCTTTTCGGCTTAGTCCCTCCATCAATCTGGGGCCGACACAGCGGAATGAACCGACAACCCATCCAGCACATGTTTTACGCAGCGGATGCCCTTCCAGCCGATACCCACCACCGGGAAACAACAACACACACCCATTCACTGTGAACAATTCAGCCTACCAAATTCACCTGTGCCACATGTCTTTTGCATTTGTGGGGGAAACCGGAGCACCCAGAGGAAACCAACAGGAACGCAGGGAGAACATGCAAACTCCACACAGAATTGCCAAATGACCCAGCCAAGGCTCGAACCAGTGACCTTCATGCTGTTAGGCGACAGCACTACCTACTGCTCCACCACATTGCCCCCACCACTCAGACAACTTCAAACAATTAGCATTCTTTGTCTAATAACTAGGACTACAATGAATTGCAGATTTGAGCAACAGTCTAAATAAACCTTTACATAGAAATTCTGAGACAATAAAGCCAGCTGGGAGAACTATCATCGGTGATCAGGTATCAATGAAGATTGTGTGCAGGAATAATAAGAAACACCCAGACCACTTAATGTTACTATTGTTAACATAGTAAATGACTAGCTGCTTCCATTCAGCTCCTACCCCTGCATTGGAAGCTCTATAAAAGTCTCATTTTAAGCAATTCTACTTTTAAAGTGCCCTTATTATGGATTTTTGAAAATTGCCTTTTACACAGTGTGTAAGCTGTAGGTGGATGAAAACATCCATCTGAGTTTTAAATCTAAAAACTGTACTTAGCATCCTGCAAAGAAGGGGTTTGGATGAAAGAATTGTTGAACAATTCAAATGGGAGTCATTAGGGAAAAAGAGATGCATATTATAACACAATGAAAATGTTTTTTGACCTTAAATGCATATCATGCTGTGGGCAAAAAGCCAACTGGAGACAAAAAAAGGAGGTAAAATTATAAATATAAATAAATAAATTCATTCATTTCATCCGCCAGGGGGGATAGAAGAGAGCCCCAGAGTTCTCTTTCCCCAGACACTTCCTCCAGCTCCTCCGGGGGATCCCGAGTCGTTCCCAGGCCAGCCAAAAGACATAATCTCTCCAGCATGCCCCGGGTCTTCCCTGATGCCTCCTACCGGTGGGACATGCCTGGAACACCTCCCTAGGTGGACGTCCAGGAGGCATTCAAAACAGATGCTCGAGCCACCTCAGCTGACTTCTCTCGATGTGGAGGAGCAATGGCTCTACTTCAAGCTCCTACCAGGTGACAGAGCCCCTCACCCTATCTATAAGGGTGCACCTGCCACCCTGTGAAGGAAACTCATTTTGGGCAGCTTGTACCCGAGATCTTGTCCTTTCGAAACCAAAGCTCATGAACATAGGTGAGAGTAGGAACGTAGATTGACCGGTAAATCGAGAGCTTTCCCTATTCGACTCAGCTCCTTCTTTACCACAACAGACAGGTACATCAACCGCATTACTGTGCCGGTGCACCAACCCACCCGTCAATCTCATGTTCCATCCTTCCCTCACTCCTGAACAAAACCCCAAGATACTTGAACTCCTCCACCTGGGGTAAGGACTTTACTCCAATCTGGAGATGGCAAACCACCTTTTTCCAGTGGAGCACCATGGCCTCGGACTTGGAGACGGTGATTCTCATCCCAGCCACTTCACACTCAGCAGCAAACTGCCCCAGTGCATGCCGAAGGTCCATGTTCAATGAAGGCAAAAGAACAACATCATCTGCGAATAACAAAGATGAAATCCTGTGGTCTCCGAACCGGACCCCCTCCAGCCCAAGGCTGCGCTTTGAAATTTTGCCCTAAAAAATTATGAACAGAATTGGTGACAAAGGGCAGCCCTGCTGGAGTCCAACATGCACTGGAAACAAGTCTTACTGACTTATTGTCGGCAGTGCGAACCAAACTCCTACTCTGTTCATACAGGGACGAGACTGCCCTTAACAGAGCGCCTCTGACCCTATCCTCCCAGGGCACCTTCCACAGAATTCCACAGAATGCCACGAAGGAAGTAAGTTGGGATGAAAAAATGTGTTCTTACTTTTGTGAGTGAATGCAGATTTGGGGGAACATAATACTCCTGTAAGAAAGCACAAACATTTTGTGATCCTATAATTTGTGTGTGGTTTGTCTGCAACTCATTAATAGAATGTGATGTAAAACAAAATGACCATTACACCTAATGAACAGTAACAATAATCTATGAAATTACTATTGGTGTAAAATTGTATTTATTGACTGACTGACTGACTGACTGACTGATTCGTTGATTGACTGACTGACTGACTGACTGACTGACTGACTGACTGACTGACTGATTCGTTGATTGACTGACTGACTGACTGACTGACTGACTGACTGACTGACTGATTTGTTGATTGACTGACTGACTGACTGACTGACTGACTGACTGATTGACTGACTGACTGACTGACTGACTGACTGACTAATTCGTTGATTGAGTGACTGACTGACTGACTGACTGACTGACTGACTGACTGACTGACTGACTGACTGACTGACTGATTCGTTGATTGACTGATTGATCATCTTGTGCACTTTTTTTAATGTGTATGACGGTAATCCATTCTGAGAACTGACATATGGAGACAGTAAAAAGTCAAAAGTGTTACACTACCTGCACTGTTTCAATTAACCTTTATATCAGACACAGTCCAGAGAGAGGGCCGCTTCTACAGTCACATGAAGCACAATGAACATGCAGCCTTTGGTCATTTTTCAAATCATCTGGTCAATGGGAAGTGTTTTATTGACTTATCACTTTATCACTTGTTAATGTATTCATTACTATATATATAGTGTTCTTCCATCCATCCATCCATCCATCTATCCATCCATCACTTGTTAATTTAATCTATCTATCTGTCCATCCATCCATCCATCACTTGTTAATTTAATCTATCTATCTGTCCATCCATCCACCCATTTATCTATCCATCCATCCATCCATCCATCACTTGTTAATTTAATCTATCTATCTGTCCATCCATCCATCCATCACTTGTTAATTTAATCTATCTATCTGTCCATCCATCCACCCATTTATCTATCCATCCATCCATCCATCCATCACTTGTTAATTTAATCTATCTATCTGTCCATCCATCCACCCATTTATCTATCCATCCATCCATCCATCCACTTATCCATCCATCCATCCATCCATCCATCCATCCATCCATCCATCCATCCATCCATCACTTGTTAATTTAATCTATCTATCTGTCCATCCATCCACCCATTTATCTATCTATCTATCTATCTATCTATCTATCTATCTATCTATCTATCTATCTATCTATCTATCTATCTATCTATCTATCTATCTATCTATCTATCTATCTATCTATCTATCTATCTATCTATCTATCTATCTATCTATCTATCTGTCCAT
Organism: Danio aesculapii; assembly: GCF_903798145.1. Lineage (NCBI taxonomy): Eukaryota > Metazoa > Chordata > Actinopteri > Cypriniformes > Danionidae > Danio > Danio aesculapii. The sequence goes on from NC_079454.1 coordinate 4,669,670, forward strand.
CCATCCACCCATTTATCTATCTATCTATCTATCTATCTATCTATCTATCTATCTATCTATCTATCTATCTATCTATCTATCTATCTATCTATCTATCTATCTATCTATCTATCTATCTATCTATCTGTCTGTCTGTCTGTCTGTCTGTCTGTCTGTCTGTCTGTCTGTCTGTCTGTCCATCCACCAATTCATCTATCTATCTATCTATCTATCTATCTATCTATCTATCTATCTATCTATCTATCTATCTATCCATCCATCCATCCATCCATCCATCCATCCATCCATCCATCCATCCATCCATCCATCCATCCCAAATCGGTCATTTGTTCGCTCTAACTATGCACTGATTGGTTCATTTTGTCTATCATTTCTTTTGTCAATTGATTGCTTGTTCTATTGTTCATTCAGAAAAGTATTCTATGTGTTCTAAATATTCTAATATATTTTAAAATATGAATATGAAATAGATCGTCAAAGTCATGCGTAACCAACATCAATATAAATGTCATAACCAAGAAATGGCATCCCGTTCGGTACAGCCGTTCCCGTTCAAACATGATGCACAAAACCTTTAACATTTTAAACTGATCAAGGAAAAAGTATATGCGTATCGGCATGGAGCATAAATAAAGTCTTCCTTCATGAAGACGCACTTTGTCTTTGTACCGAAGCAGAATGCAGAGTCTAATAACAACATCTGACATAATTCCTGTCAGATCCTCGCTCCTCATCTCTTTTTCACAGTCTTTCCAAAACAGATTATCACTGTCTGCAGGGAATCGCGCTGAAAACAAACCCCAGAAAGACTGTATGAAATCAACCGAGTGAGTGTCACGCCATGTGAAGGTCCTTGTCAGCTCAGAGGAAGATTTAGAAATTGGGGAAATGCTCTTGTTCTCTTCTACTGTGAAAAAAACGTATAAAATCTCAAATGTGTTCATGATGTTTGACCTGATGTCACATTTACACTTTGTTGACATTCTGTGTGGAATATTTAAAGTTGCCAGGGGTCATAGAAATACACATGATTGAAAAGAGATATAGTACTGAAGAGACAGTTCACTAAAATGTAAAATATGTTATTGTTTATGTTCCCTATGTTCATTCAAACTGTATAACAGCCGAAAGAGTATTATATGCACATTGTACTGGTATCATAAGTTATGTAAGTATATAGTAGTATTTACACAGTATTCTGGGATATATAAAACCTCGCTGTGCTTGTTTTACAATTAGAAAGGACAATTTTTCTTTGTGAAAGGCCTTTCTCTCACAAACAGCTTTAGCAAAAATTATATTATTTTAAAGAAATTTATTTTTCATTTATGAGGGATGCGCCCATACTTCCTTCATTAATAATAATAATAATAATAATAATAATAATAATAATAATAATAACAACAACAACATATAAAGTAATAATGATAATAACAACAACAATAATAATAATAATGATAATAATAACAACAACAACAACAATAATAATAATAACAATAATAATAACAACAACAACAATAATAATAATAACAACAATAATAATAACAACAACAACATTATTATTATTATTATTATTATTAATAATAATAATAATAATAATAATAATAATAATAATAATAATAATCATAATAATAATAACAATAATAATAATAATAATAACAATAATAATAATATTAACAATAACAACAAGAAAAACAACAATAATAATAGTAATAATAACAACAACAACAACAACAACAATAGTACTACTAATAATAATAATAATAACAACAACAACAACAATAATAATACTACTAATAATAATAACAACAACAACAACGACGATAATGATAATAATAATAATAATAATAATAATAATAATAACAACAACAACAACGATAATAATAATAATAATAGCGACGACAACGATAATAATAATAATAATATTAATAACAACGACGACGATAATAATAATAATAATAATAATAATAACAACAACGACGATAATAATAATAATAATAATAATAATAATAATAACGACGACGATGATAATAATAATAATAATAATATTAATAACAACGACGACGATAATAATAATAATAATAATCATAATAACGACGACAATAATAATAATAATAATAACGACGACGATGATAATAATAATAATAATATTAATAACAACGACGACGATAATAATAATAATAATAATCATAATAACGACGACAATAATAATAATAATAATAACGACGACGGCGATAATAATAATAATAATAATAACAATAATAACTATAACAATAATAATAATAATAATAACAATGACGATAATAATAATAATAATAACAACAACAACAACAACAACAATAATAATAATACTAATAATAACAATAACAACAATAATTATCTATCTATCTATCTATCTATCTATCTATCTATCTATCTATCTATCTATCTATCTATCTATCTATCTATCTATCTATCTATCTATCTATCTATCTATCTATCTATCTATCTATCTATCTAGTATTATTATTAGTAGTAGTATTAGTATCACTATATAATATTCATATTATAATGACAATAACTTAATTTCGTTCTGTCCCTTTAAACCAGACTGAAAACAGTCAACACGTACTTCTATCAGATGAGGTAAAATATTCCTCAGTGGTCTGTAATGAGAGCGTCAGGCAGAGAACATTACTAACACACACACACACGCGCACACACGCACGGTGTCTCCAGGCCAGTAGCACTGCAGTGGAGGTTATCAATCCTGCTTTGTGTGCTAATGACGGTGCCGCACACAGCAGTCAGAGCACAGGCAATGAAAGAGGAGAATCTACTGCTGGCAGCCAGAGCGGTGCAGCCATCAGATGTGACTGGAATAAACAAACAGCAGCGCAAACACACATCGCTGCTTCACTGCAAGTAAATGGGTGTTCTACTGCAGGTAGCACACACACAAACACACACATGCAGATACACCGTGCCCTCAGGCCCGGGTTTGTTTGTTGCACACCAGAGGTTTGAGATTTGCATCAAATAAATCCGACGGCGCAGTTTTCTGAAAAGATGTACGATGTGCTGCAGTGGATCTAGTTTACAGGAAAGCAGAAAATGTATAAAGGCTACCATTATAGACAGATAGAGGGGATTTTATCTACATACATAATTTACTTAGATATGCTTTCATACCTGTATATTTTTTACTGAATGTAACTTTAAAAATGGTATTTAAATGATATACAGTGTATCTGTAAAGTATTCACAGCGCTTCACATTTTTAATGTTACAGCCTTATTCCAAAATAGATTCAATTCATTTATTTCCTCTAAATTCCATACACAATACCCCATAATGACAATGTGAAAAAAGAGTTTTTAAATTGTTGCTAATTTATTACAAATAAAAAAACCTGAAAAATCACACGTACATCAGTATTCACAGCCTTTGTCTAAATTGAGCTCAGGTCCATTCTGTTTCCACTGATCATTCCTGATGTTTCAGCGGCTTAATTGGAGGTAAACGATCATACTTTCAGTGCTCATTTGTAGGAGAGGCTTCTGTTTTGTTGTTTGTCTAACCCAAGCGGCAACCTCCCGCTCTCCCTTGGGAAGCCAATACGGAAGTAACTGAAACTGCAATTCATCAAAATTCCGCTAGTCCTGGCTCCATAATAGAGCAAATTGCAATTGAGCCCACAGTTAGAATGGCCAACTTTACAGCAGAAAAAAAGGTGTTTACAGCCTGGTACAAAGAACGATTTTGGTTCATATAGCTATTATTACCCTTCATGACAACTGTGAGGGGGGTGAATTTTTTTATAACTTATCAATTTCCTTTATATTAGGTTATATTAAGTTTGCATAATTAAGGGTGTGGCCACTTGAGTGACAGCTAGGTCTCGCTGGTCGCCGTCACTTCACCTCAGCTGAATCCGGCAGATTAGCCACTGATCTCGGCATATTCATCGTATTTTTGTGTTGTTTTATGTGGCTTTACACAGTCAGCTGCCTTTTGGACTTATTTCCTACAATTATCAGATGATATGGGATGCTGTTTGCACTTAATTGTGCTCACAAACCATTCATGTGGCCTCGTTTCCCATGTGAGTAAAGTTATATACTTGTATACCATCTCTATAAATGTTTTTGTTTTATTTAATATCATTTATCATTAATATTTTTCTTTAGACCCGTAAAGCACTCCAGAATGTGACAGATTGGTTAGCTGTAGGCTCTAGAACAGTCATCTGAAGCGTTGTCATACAGTGTTATGCTGGAGTTCATCAATAGTCTTGCATTTACTAACACACACTATATCTGAAGTGTTTGGAAGTAATTTGCATTTTCCTCCTGTAGAAAAATGTCATAAGAACAATGTTTAGTGGCTCAATGTATTACAACAGTGTTTTTGAACCAAGCACATGTGGTCAGAACACAAACGAGTCGCAGGTAATAGAGTATTAAGTGTTTCTCCCAAAGTAAAGTCTGTCTGCCAGGTCTAAGCAAAGTGCCAGCAGGTGTCTGTAGCTCCGTTCACTCTCCGCCTCTTTGCCCTTGTTTGGTATCCCGCCGAGGGTGCGATGACGCGTGAACAAAATGGCGACGGTTGGCTGCGCCTACTTGTAGCTTCTTTTGCAGTGTTCAGAAACCTATGGGTGACGTCACGGATACTACGTCCATATATTTTACAGTCTATGGTCTATGTATAAGCTGGCCATATAACCTGAGTGCGCACGTGCTGAAACTCAAACTCAAACAAACACTTGCAATCGGTTCATGAGATAGGCCAGATTAGCGAGTACCAATCAAGTCATAAAATGTGATTATTGGCCAATACCGATCCACGCCCAATTGATCAGAGCATCCCTAATATATATATGGGATGCACGATATTGGAAAAACATCAAACATTGCGATATTTTGTTTTTTTGCGATATATACCCTCACAGGCTGCTACATGCTGCCATGTGATTGGCTGATAAGAAAGAAGTTGCATTAATGAGCAGAACAGGAGTACCTAATAAAGTGGCTGGCGAGTAGATAGATAGATAGATAGATAGATAGATAGATAGATAGATAGATAGATAGATAGATAGATAGATAGATAGATAGATAGATAGATAGATAGATAGATAGATAGATAGATAGATAGATAGATAGATAGATAGATAGATAGATAGATAGATAGATAGATATGTAGGCATGTAGATAGATAGATAGATAGATAGATAGATAGATAGATAGATAGATAGATAGATAGATAGATAGATAGATAGATAGATAGATAGATAGATAGATAGATAGATAGATAGATAGATATGTAGGCATGTAGATAGATAGATAGATAGATAGATAGATAGATAGATAGATAGATAGATAGATAGATAGATAGATAGATAGATAGATAGATAGATAGATAGATAGATAGATAGATAGATAGATAGATAGATAGATAGATAGATAGATAGATAGATAGATAGATAGATAGATAGATAGATAGATAGATAGATAGATAGATAGATAGATAGATAGATAGATAGATAGATAGATAGATAGATAGATAGATAGATAGATAGATAGATAGATAGACTCACCAGATGACTTCAATATCTCTATTTGGAAAGAATGAATCATTTTAGATTGATTGGGATGATTCTGTAGGGAAGTGAATCATACATAAAACAATCTACGAGCATTTATAAATACAGTAGAGAAAACGACCCAAATGAAATAAACAGTGTTTTGCGAATTTTTAACAGTACTCAGGTACACTAATTGAATAATCACATGTAAAAGAAAACTGCGTTGTCTTCATTGAATTAATAACTTTATAGAAATAATTATTATTAAAGTTACAATTGGTACTATTTCTTAAACCTGAATGCTTTTAGAATCCTCATGCCTCTAAAACACATGCAAATAATAAACTATAATCCAGACTCAACATTTAGACTCAAGGTTTAGCTTGTTTACATTTTGGAAAGAGTTGTCACAGCAATGTTAGGTCCGGTATGAACAAAATCATTGTGCTTAAATCTGAATTTAAATACTTCCATAACCCAAAAGTTGGGGTTTGCCCATGTTTGACCCATGTTAGATATTTTTTTAGAGTGTCCATAATTCTAATGCAATGTGTGTATTTATATAGCACATTTATCATGTATGGCCATACACCCAAAGTGCCTCACAATCATGAGAGGGGTCTCTCCACACCACCACCAGTGTGCAGCATCTACTTGGATAATGCGAAGGCAGCCAAAGGACAATGACGCCAGTGCGCTCACCACACACCAGCTATTGGTGGAGTGGAGAGACAGTGATAGAACCACTTCTAAATATTAAATATTTCTAAAATAACACTGGACACCTATTCAATTTGGGTCTTCCCACACTGTAAACGAGAGCACTACTCTTAGTGCAGCATATTCCACTAAATCAAGATGTTATTCTTGCCACCGATGTGCACAGCGCCCACGTTTCCCTGCATGTACCAGCATGTATAAATGCGTGGCCAATCGCCAGCCAGCAGCAGGGGATGTTCATCCAGCTAATATCTCCGTGCCACTTTAATTAAAGCCAACAATATCTTATTTAACGCGTGGGTCATGAGTCGGTACAAAAAAAAAGACCAGCTTGATTTCCTCCCGCCTGCAACCCAGCAAACAAGGCCTGAGGAGAAAACAAAGCTGTGGTTTCCAGCAGAGAGGAACGCCATGCTCGCACCCACGGATCCGGTTAATATCGGATAAGACATAACAGGTCGCACACAGTGTTGTCAGAAGGCCAAACAGGGATGTGTGTTTGATTAGGAGCCTCTCGGTGCTATTTTGAAGGTTCCTCTGTGAGGTTTGATAGATCAGCCTCTCTGTGTGAAATTTAGCAGCGGTGCAGTGATTTCAGGCTCTCTCGCTCTCTCTCTCTCTCTCTGAGTTTTGATTGCTTTCACGTTCAACTACATATTATTATGTTGCTTTATAATTTCCCATAAGGTAACAGCCCACTAAACGAATGCAGGGATGTTTAAATGTTGTAATTATATGTTGAATCTACTTCATCACTGATAATGTTATCAAATAAGGGTGTTTCTTCGACTATGACCATTTGTTTAAGTGTGGATAGAAGCCTATTAAATCTGTTCACCTGCACGATTTGGATTAACCCGCTCAGTTCGTGAGGATTTTTCAGGATCGTCATCTCTCAGATCTGATTAAAACAACTGCTCGATAACACATATATCAAATAATACCTGTAGACGTGATCAGGAAGATCTGCAGAAGATGAGCATCTGAGCATCGGAGAGCTAAGCTGACTTTCAGGGTGAAGTTGTTGGTGTAACATGGGCAGGTCTGCTGATTTACTTGGATCGTCGAGCAAACAGCCATCCTTGGATTTTACAGAAAACGGTCCAAAGGAAAAATAGTGTCTGTGAAAATGGCTAGTTGATGCCAGGGATCAGAGGAGAGAGAATGAGCAGAACTGTTCAGCTGATAGAAGGCATTAGTGACCCAAAAAAAAAACACTGGTTTCAATTAAGGTTTAGGGATAGAGTGTAACGGAGGCCAGCTAGTAAGTGCTGTGCAGGTAAACCTCACTCCTCTGACCTCTAAAGGTGCTCTAGTGACGAACGCTAGAGGCCATGATCTTTAGCCTCCTTGGTAGAGCAACCGACTCCCATGCGGAAGGCCGCTGGTTCGATACCAGCTCGGAGCAGGTTGGGTGGTGTAGGACCGGTGGGGTTACATTGGTGCCATGACCCGGATGGGAGTGAGGTTTAGGGGGGTGAGTGTAACGGAGGCCAGCTAGTAAGTGCTGTGCAGGTAAACCTCACTCCTCTGACCGCTAAAGGTGCTCTAGTGACGAACGCTAGAGGCCATGATCTTTAGCCTCCTTGGTAGAGCAACCGACTCCCATGCGGAAGGTCGCCGGTTCGATACCAGCTTGGAGCGGGTTGGGTGGGGTAGGACCGGTAGGGTTACAAGAGCATCTGTGAATATACAGTAGATCAAACCTTGAAGCAGATGAGCTACAACAGCAGAAGGAGAATTAAGAAGAAGATACCGAAGATGATGATGAACACACCAGTGACACAACTGTCAGATGAGAACAGCAAACTAAGGGTGAATTCACAACTAATTTTTGCACACTTATGACTTGTTTTATCATCTTCGTTATCTTTGAGTCATGACTGAAAGGACAAGATCTCGGATACGAGCATCTGAAATTAGTTTCCTTCACAGGGTGGCATCCTTATAGATAGGGTGAGGAGCTCTGTCACCCGGGAGGAGCTCAGAGTAGAGCCGCTGCTCCTCCACATCGAGAGAAATCAGCTGAGGTGGCTTGGGCATCTGTTTCTGATGCCTCCTGGATGCCTACCTAGGTGTTCCAGGCATGTCACTGGGAGGAGGCTTCGGGGAAGACTCAGGACACGTTGGAGGGACTATGTCTCTCGGCTGGCCTGGGAATGCCTCGGGATCCCCCTGGAGGCGCTGGAGAAAATGTCTGGGGAGAGGGAAGTCAGGTGTTCTCTCCTAAGACAGCTACCCCCGCGACCTGACTCCAGAAAAGCGGATGATAATGGATGCTGATAAAGGATGTATGGATGGATGGATGAAACATTTCCACTGAGCGGTAAGGTTTGGTACAATACAGTATGCAATGATTTTCGTATGCACTATTAGAAGTTTTTTATAGTACCATTCAGTCTTTTTGTGTCTAAAAGGTTGGAGCTAGACCAGGGATGGGCACACTCGATCCTGGAGGGCCGGTGTCCCTGCATAGTTTTGCTCCAACCCTAATCAAACACACCTGCTTGTAGCTTTCTAGTGATCTTAAAGACACTAATTAGGGTGTTCAGGTGTGTTTGATTAATGTTGGAGCAAAACTCTGCAGGGACACCGGCCCTCGAGGATCAAGTTTGCCCATGCCTGAGCTAGACTCACTGCTGAGCATTGATTGGTTTACAGAGATTTGTCATTTGTGCATGCTACAATGGAAGCAACAATACAGGAAGCACCATATTTGAATACACAATTGATCACCTCCATAAAAATACAATGACAGAATAGCAAAAACCTGAGGTCAATCAGAGCTTGTCTTCTTGTGACAAACAGCCACATGCCAAGAAACAAGATCTGCTGTATGCCATTGGTGAGTGTGATTCTGAGGTATCATGAAATCATTTATACAAAGATACTAAGTGCGCAGAAGTCCCCAGAAGGTTTTAATGGAATAAACTTGTTTTTCTATCTCTAATACTAAGGATAAAAACTGCTGGAGATGGGACAAAAATAGGCAAAACATGTCTATGTAAATGAATTAACAACCTATTTCAGTCATCATGCAGTGAAATACACCTTATTATATATTCAATATATACATTAGAGAGAGAGAAATGGAAAATTCACCGCAATACTCAACCCTACAATAGATCTCAAGAGTTCCCACTTAGCTGATGATTGATTATAAAGCTTGTTTGGCAAGCTGTCCCGGGAGAGAGCCCTGAGCTCATAAGATCCTCGAGCTCAGGGCTCCCTCCTGTTTGCAAGGTGAGAGGGGAGTTTGAGCTCAGGTAGATCTCGAGAACTCCTCTGCTGTAGTAGCTAATAAACAGATAGTGATCGCTCTTAAGAGATAATTACTTACTAGGAGCATATCTATGGGGCTAATTTGGATTAGTCAATTAACTTAAGTTGCATGTTTATGGACGGTTGGAGGAAACTGGGGGGCTCGGGGAAACCCACGTGAGCATGGGGAGAACGTGTAAACTCCGTACAGAAATATCAGCTGGCTTGGTAAGGACTAGAACTATTGATGTTCTTGCTGTGAGGCAACAGTGCTAACCACTGGGCCACAGTGCCACCCATCTAGGAAAGGAGGAGGAGTAGGGGTGGAAAGGGGGATTCTTTAAAACGAAGATGGCTGTTATATGGAACTTAGGGTATTTATAGTGACTAAGGAATCGTCTTGATTGGTGAATCATAAATTGAATATTGCGGGACCAGCCGCACGCAATTATAAGCGCATGATACTCTCGAAATGAGCTTATAAATAAACTTCACATAGCAGGAACAGGAGTAGAAAATATGAACACGAAACTAAAGATCACACCAGTGTCTCAAGACACTCATTATACTCAAATATGCATGTGAGAGAGGGTTTCTAGAGAGTAAACCCTAAAAAGGAAACACCTCGGGGCCCAATGAAACGCTCCGATAGCAGATCAAAGTTTTCGGCCGTATTAAGTTTTGTTCTGATATGATTGTAAAACTTTAGAGCGAGATTGAGATGAAGCCCTCGGAGGCATGTACTGATAAGGTGCTTCATGTGCATTAAGACTAATTAAAGAGTTAAATGTATTCCAGTCTCATCCTCCTCCTCCTCCCTCCTCCACAGAGGTTTCTTTCTGGTGAGGGAGATTGTAGAGATACATTTATGTTGCCCTTAGGTTAACGTTTGACTGCCGTTTTGGCTTTCATTCAGACACAAGCGCTAATTCTTACAGGTGAAGTCATATTTTTTAAGGGCTTTTCAAGGAAATATGAACTCTGTATGAAGTATATGAACATGAAAGTGAACACAAAGTGAAAATGCAAGTTTATTCATTCTTTTTTATTGTATTTTATTTTATTTATTTATTCTATCTATATTTATTTTTATTTTCTATTTTATTATACTTATTTTATTCATGCATGTTTATTTATTCATTTTCCTTAGGCTTAGTCTCTATTTCAGAGGTCGCCACAGCGGAATGAACCGCCAACTTATCCAGCACATGCCCTTCAAGCCGCAACCCAGTACTGGAATACACCTATATACTCTCGCATTTACACACATTCATACACTACGGCCAATTTACTTCATTCAAATCAGCTATAACGCATGTCACTGGACTGTGGGCGAAACTTGATCGCCCAGAGGAAACCCACATGGCCCAGCGGGCACTCGATCAGCAACCCATCTCTGGGCAACATACATAAACACTCATACACTACAGACAATTTATCCAACCCAGTTCACCTGTAGTGCATGTCTTTGGACTGTGGGGGAAACCCGAGCACCCGAAGGAAACCCACGTGAATGCAGGGAGATCATGCAAACTCCATACAGAAATGCCAACTGACCCAGATGAGGCTCGAACCAGCGACCTTCTTGCTGTAAGGCGACAGCACCACCTACTGTGCCACTGCGTCACCAGTTAACTTAATTCGTATTTACAAATTTTTGTGGACTGAACTTTTAAAAATGAGGCTTTCCTCATTGAAAACTTAAGAATTGTGATTTTTTTAGATCGTTTTAAATAAGTAGTTGGAACAAGCTGCAAAACCAACACAATCTCACGGCAATTCGTAACTTTTTGATTTAGCGACTAATTCGTATAAATTCGTACGATCTAATTCGTACATTTTCGTACGATTTGCTCATCCCCCAATGACGGTTGGGTTTAGGGGCGGGGTTAGGTGCCACGCCTCCTTTTTAAAATCGTACATTTTCGTACGACTGAATTTGTACGAATTAGCCACTAAACTGACAAAACGTAAAATACTTACGTTTTCTCGTGAGATCAGGCTGGCAAAACTCATTTTTTGAGTGCAGTTATTATGATTTTGGTTTTCATAGAAAAATTTATTACAAAATTTATTTCAGTTATTATAGTTCTCTCCTAAGACCGCTGCCCCTGCGACCCGGCCCCGGATAAGCGGATGAAAATGATGATGATTTCCGTTATTTTAACAAACTAATTTGGCTTCTGAAGTTAAAACCTTCTTGTCTAAAATATAATACAAACATGGCACCTTTTTGAATCTACAGCTGTATTTTTAACACAACAGCAGTGCTAAAAAAAATTATTTCGACACATTTGGCCTTTCATGTTCTTTAAACAATGGGGGAAATGTTTTAATTAAAATGTTTCCATTCAGTTGATCCTTTTTAATGGATGGATTTGCTCTTCAGTGTTTGGACTTTCAGCAGTGAAAATTAAACCACACTGAACTGGACTGACACAGTTTCAATTGACAAGAACTTCTATTTTAAGCTGCTTTGACACAATCTACGTTGTAAAAGTGCTATAGAAATAAACATGAATTGAATTGAATTCAATTTTAACCTAAAATGACTGCTGCTGCATTAACACCAAAGACTCAATACAGCACTAATCCTTCCAATAACCGTTTGGTTTCTCACATAATGGTCTCAAATGAAGCTTCACCCTGCACGATGTCCACAGACACTAACATCTGAAACACTCTGGCAGCTGGATTAAGCATCCGATTTACACTGAGAGACGTCCAAGTATGTCAAAAAGGGGGAATTTAGGGAAAAGATGAAGGGATGAAGACAGTGAAGCCCACATTTGAACTTTTTAGACCCTAAACAGAAACACGACTTCAGTATAGAGACTAAATGAACACAATATTTTGGGGCAATATGGCGATAATTGCATTTTACTTGCGGATGTCTGTTTGAGAAGGGAAATTTAATGAACTCAGTGCTGCATTTGGGTCCTCTGGGAAGATCTCGCTTTAAAGTCTGAAAATCGTAATTACAGTGCAACATGAAGTGCGTTCAAGGGATTTTAGTGAGAATAAAATGGACTTGCTGGAAGCATTTAACACAGGACGCTTTTTAGCGCTAATGTGACAAAATAAAGGGCAAAAGATGCACATTAGGTGTGTAATTGAATGTATTTAGCATATTTGGAGCGCCACCGAGGATGATGGGAAATGTGGTTTGGTCAAGTGTTCTTTTAAAAGTGATTTTTGGCAAGCTTTACTGGCAATAAATAAAAAGACAGCAGAATTAAAGACTGTTTTGAGATGCAAAAGGTGGAAAGTAAATGTAAGATCTCCGCTTCAGTGATTTACTTGTTCAGAAAACACTTTAACAGACGGCGATTGTTCCGACCTTCCTGCCTTTTCATTCTACACGGTGTCTTTGTTGGCACTTCCTGTTCTTGAGACGGCCAGAGAGCTTTGTGTGAGTTCTGTCCCTGAAAAGCCATTCATTTCTCACAGTAACAAAACAACACAGCCCACTCCAAACCTGCCAGAGAGAGAGAGAGAGAAAGAAAGAAAGAAAAAGAGAGATAGAGAGAACAAGAGCTAGATGTTTGTTTACGCGTCTCAGTAGGTGAAACATGACATCATTTCCAACTAAAAATTTAAAACTTTTATGTGCGTTAACCGTTCATCTACTCCAGCTAGCAAAATTCCTGTGGCTCAAATCCAGCCCACACCAGACACTTACATCCAGCCAACATACAGCATTGAATGATGGCACTTAGGCGGTCTGCTATTGTTTACCAGATCTGGGCCACAATTAAGCCATAGTAACATCACATATCAGCCAGAATTCAACCAAATGAACCAGAACTGACCCTATTCTGGGCCACAGTTTGCTTTTATTCTGGCCCATATCTGGCCCACACTAGACACTTACATCTGGACCACATACTGAATGGAATGATGGTTCTAGGGCGGTCCACTCCTGTTTGTCAGTTCTGGGCCACAAATAAGCCAAAGCAATACCACATATTAGCCAGAATTCAACCAAATGAACCAGAACTGACCCTATTCTGGGCCACAGTTTGCTTTTATTCTGGCCCATATCCGGCCCACACTAGACACTTACATCTGGACCACATACTGAATGGAAAGATGGTTCTAGGGCGGTCCGCTCCTGTTTGTCAGATCTGGGCCACAAATAAGCCGAAGCAATACCACATATTAGCCAGAATTCAACCAAATGAACCAGAACTGACCCTATTCTGGGCCACAGTTTGCTTTTATTCTGGCCCATATCCGGCCCACACTAGACACTTACATCTGGACCACATACTGAATGGAATGATGGTTCTACGGCGGTCCGCTCCTGTTTGTCAGATCTGGGCCACAAATAAGCCAAAGCAATACCAAATATTAGCCAGAATTCAACCAAATGAACCAGAACTGACCCTATTCTGGGTCTTTTCAAGCAAAGTTCTTAAAAGTTACAGCAGCCCAAAAGAAAATTTATATTAAGAGGTTCCGGGCTACGAGCCCAACTAAAGCAAACACTTTTCTCCATGATAGAGACCTTAGTCTATGTGATCCACATATGTTTTAAGATGCTGGGCCACATTTGCCATATCTTCTCTGGGCCGCTTTAGGCTCACAGCCACATTAGCCAGAGTTTACTGTGCTGAATATTTGCCAAAAATGGCCCACATATGTTTTAAAATAACTGGGCCACATTTGCCAGATTTTCTCTGGGCCACTATAGTCTAACGGCTGCGTTAGCCAGAGTTTACTGTGCTGAATATTTGCCAAAAATGGCCCACATATGTTTTAAAATAACTGGGCCACATTTGCCAGATTTTCTCTGGGCCACATTAGGCTCACAGCCACAATAGCCAGAGCTTACTGCGCCTAATATTTGCCAAAAGTGGCCCACATATGTCTTAAGATAATTGGGCCACATTTGCACCTACACCTGTGAGCCACTTTAGGTTTAGACCCAGATTAGCCTTTAATGACTAGGCCATATTTGTGCTAACAGTAGCCCACATTTGTCCTCCATCATTTGGACCAAATTGATCATTTTCCACATGGGCCACGTTGGGCTCACATTCAGATTACATTTAGCCATAAGTGCCAAATCTTTCCCTTAAATGGCCCATATATGAATTTGAATCTTGAATCTATGAAGACGGGAGAGTGGTTTGTGTTACACTTGTCGGTGTAACAGATAAATCGATGTTTTTGTGGTGCCTGCATTGATGTCCTGCCATGTTAGTCATGCTGCTGGTGGAATATTGTGGTATACGTACACAGCAGAGCTTTCAAACTGTGTTTTTTTTGTCGACAACACGAATGTAACACACTGGAAATCCAAAATACATCCACACCGGCGACTTCAGTGAAAGAGGAGGGGGTTCAAGTTCTGTCGACGGGTCTCCTGCGTCTGCAGTTGCCATGCTATCTTTTGGCTGTTTATTGTAGCTGTTAGGTTGACTCGCAGCACTTCACAACAAGCATGTTTTTTTTTACATGGGACGTGGCAGCATCGACGATTCCATTTTTTAATTTGATAACCGAGATTGAGCATGAATTTTGATCGATTTTGATTTAAAATCAAAACCGTGACACCCTATGTTGTATTTTTGCTCCCTAAGACACCCATGTTGTACTTTTCTACATTAAAATGTATTATATACAAAATATATATTGTATTTTTAAACTACATAATATCACTGCATTGTACAATATTTTTTTTTTTGCTCAGTGTATTGCTTAAAGTACACTTCTTCTACATTCAGACACATTCATATGTTGTTTTGAACTGTATAACAATTATGGATGCAACAATTATAGATTTTGGTTGTACGATTATATAGTCTGAAGAATAGTCATAGTTTCACGGTTATCACGTCTAATGTAAATTTAAGCTATATATTAGGTAAGTATTTAAGTGAACTGTTGTTATCATCTGCGTTTGTAAGAATTCGTCGTGTAATAAATTTGTAATAATTCGTCAAACATATCTTTTGTTTACATTGCACTGAAAGCCGCTACGGCGTAAGATGTTTTCTACTCAGTGCATCTGGAAGGCGTGAGCGCATCGCTCCACTTGCACATGCATATTGGCATTATTCTAATATAGGAAATAACAAATTTGCGAGTGGAAAAGACGCGATATGTGAATGACCCGCTGCTATAGTTAATCCAGTGTGTGTGCGTATTAGACTCGGTATGAGCTTGGAACTTTAAACTAGCGTACATGTGGCATAACTTTGTTTAGTTGCAGCAGTTTCGTTCCGTGCAACAGAAACGCGGTGTTGAGAAGCCTTTACGATTAAGTATCCACAAGTTTTCGGCTGCTCGCACCACTCGCTTAATGTCAGGTGACTCACGCTCTGCGCAGCCTTCAACTGCAGCTCGTGCTGTGTATTGAACAGATGCACGTCACTTCATAACTATAGCGGCCGTTTTCAACTGAACTAAATTTATTTTTGATGTCTTGGTCACACTATTTGGAGGGCCGGAACAAATTGGCAATTAAATAGCCCTGAATATACTGATTAGCCCTGCCCTACAGTTTATTGAACTTGATTGTCAGTTTAACGTAACACAAAATGAGCCTTCATGCAAAGCTAACTCAATTAAGCATGTTTCTTTTTCCAAATCTGATATTTTTTTACAAGAAAAAGTAACATGAAAACGAACAAAGCAAGCTATATTCATATTTTCTATCTCTCCTACACAGGAGAGCACTGGACAGGTCTGCCGGCATTCGAAAGGAATGTTGATTTCTCTCTATTCCTACAATTCACTGCACCAAGCGGCGAGCAGCCATCAGCCCCAGAGGAAGACCAGCTTCAGACCAGCGTGCGAAAGCCTCCCAGGTGCCAGAATACTTGACTTAATGAGCTCTTTCTCTGCACCTCCTGCAACACTTTCCTTTTCAAACGCACACACACATAGAATCCCAGATTTCCCCCTCCTCATTCCCAAATCCCCGCTCCACCATATGGATGAAATCATTTGTGTTTTGAAGTCAAGCTGCTGTCGTCTGCGCCGTTACCTGTAGACAGACGCTCAGGGGACGAGGATTGTCTCAACCGCTTTCGGTGTGCATGTGAGTGCCCACGTTTGGGATATATAAAAAAAAAAAACAGCTCATCTGGATGAAAGCGCAGAGCGGGTGTTTTGCTTCAGTCGCTAATGAAGCTGCTCTATTGTTTTGATGAATGAGAGCACTAGTGCTGGAGCTGGTTAATATTAGGTCCCCCTTTGTTTATTCATTATGACTGTTTGTCTGTCCTTATGAGGCAATAAGTTGGGTTGCCATGATAGGGTGAGTCTGGGTGTGTTTGAAAATATCATGCTATGATAAATTGTGTGTGTGTGTGGTGCTAGCTTTGCAGTAGATTCTAAGAACTGAAAGGTAATTAGTCCGGAATGAGTGTGAGTTTGTGTGTGTGTGTCTGAGTGAGTTCAGGAAGCGGTTTGTCTCATTAATCTGTCATGAGAGTAATTAAACGCACTGTAACACCTGGAGCCAGGCAAATACTCCTCCAATCATCTGTCCTGTCATCTCTATTGCACACACACTCACATACACATGCACACACAATAAGTAGCACCACTCATTGTGTGATGGCATCTCAGACGCCCTGGCAAAATCAACGTTTTCGGGCTCTATTTTAATGATCTAGGCGCAAAGTCTAAAGCTCACGGTGCAAAAGCATTAAGGGCGTATCCTAATCCACTTTTGCTATTTTAAGAACTGAAAAATGCGATCTGCGCCATGGTGCATGGTCTCACAAGGTTGAGCTTATTCTCCTAATGAGTTATGGGTGTGTTTTGAGTATAAACCAATCAGAGTCTTATCTCTCAATCCCTTTAAGAGTCAGTTACGTTGTACCATGGCGGACTTTGTAAGTGGAAAAACTGCACAGCAAATAGAGTAAATTTCCAGCAAATGAATAAATGAACAATAATAGCGAAGTTATATCCAAATACACATATGCTATTCCCCATATACCTGTCCAAAACCTGACAGGTGGACAAATCTAAGCTTGTTTTTAATAAAACAAATATAAATAAGCATATATTAAATAATAGTACTAATAATAACATCATACAAAAGCAAATTGTCATGAATAAACTAAAAAAGCCCCCCGAGATGAAGAAGGCATGGAGGCAGTGGTTTTTATATTTATGTAGAAAATAATATTTGTATAATATCAGTCTTGTTTTGGTGTTAATAAAAATCCAAACATTATTTTAAAAAAGGCACATTTACTTTAAAAGTAAGACTGCGTGATATGCCTACAAACATGCTTCTTCTGAGATTGCATTTTGGGTTGGATTTTTTATTTTTATTTTACCAAAAAAAGTGGACATGACCTTAAATGAACTAATAAAACTAAAACAAGTTATCTAACTTTGCACGGCTCCACAAGCAAGCCAGACTCGTAACAAAACTAAACTAAAATAAAATAAAATAAAATAAAATAAAATAAAATAAAATAAAATAAAATAAAATAAAATAAAATAAATAATTAAATTAATTAAATTAATTAAATTAATTAATTAAAATTAAATTAAATTAAACACCTCTAAAATTAATGAGAAGCCAGGAGTCTTATCTCCAATTTAAAAGAAAAACAACAAAGACAATTGACCAAAGAAATAATGTAAAGTCAAATTTATTTATTTATAAAGGAGACATAAAAATCTTGCGGAGGTTAAGCCAAAATAAAAGGGGTGTCAAAATTAATTGTTTCTTTGGTGCACCACGATGCAGATGCAAACAATTTGGTATCGCTTCAATAACAGATCATAACCGATTATTATGTACTGACGTCATGTATCTCATATGCGCTATGTCACGGTAGCTTAATATGGCAAGGGAGGTGAGCGTGAGTAATTTAAACACTCCAACTACTTAACCCAGAAACTGTGCACAGTTCACTGCTTGTGAGTGTGTTGGACAGTCTTTCACTGACACTGAACAGCAGAAGCCCCTATTTCACTGCCAAGTAAGCAGAGAATCATTAAACAACTCAAAAAACAGCATCACCTACTAACCTATTTAACTTTATTTCTCTCAGATGTCTACAAAGTCAACAAAATGTACATCCCCCTGCTGAAAAATCCAGCTTAAACCAGCCTAGGCTGGTTGGCTGGTTTTAAATGGTTGACCAGCCTGGTTTTAGAGGGGTTTTGGTCATTTCCAGGCTGGTTTCCAGCCATTTCCAGCCTGGTCTTAGCTGGTCAGGCTGGAAAATGACCAGCTAAATCCAACTAAAACCAGCTTGACCAGCCTGGTTTAAGCTGAACATAGCTGGTTTTGGCTGGTCAAGCTGTTTTTAGCTGGATTTTTCCAGCCTGACCAGCTAAGACCAGGCTGGAAATGGCTGGAAACCAGCCTGGAAATGGCCAAAACCCCTCTAAAACCAGACTGGCCGACCAGCTAAAACCAGCCAACCAGCCTAGGCTGGTTTAAGCTGTTTTTTTTCAGTAGGGCCAACAATCCATCTCAACAATATGTACATCCAACCAAACATTAGTGCCAACAATCAGGCTTTCAAACAGCCTAGCATCCAGCCCACTCATTTAGCAATCTATGCGTTTTGAATGTTATGAATCAAGAAATAAACCTTTTCATTGGTATCTTTGTAGTTAACCTGTTTCATTACCTCTGTGCAACAGCTTAAAGTCTACACTAAGCTGATTAGCCTGTTAGCTTAGCCTAAGCAACTACTTTCCAAAAGACTACGCTAACCTATCTATCAATGTAAAGTATGCAGACTCAGTGAAACTAGCCTGTTAGTGTTCAAATCTCTGGAAGACACTTCACTAGAGAATCAAATCACCTTTAACACTTGATCCCTGCAAGGGCAAGGCATGCTAGTGGTCTCCTCTTTTCCACTGTATTTATCATACTAATGGATGGCACGCATATGGAACAGAAGAGAAAAATGTGAAGAAGTGGTCCTTTTTCTCTGATTCTCTGAGGACGTGTCCTGTCACTCCAGCCCTTCAAGAGCTCATTTAGCAGTCAGAATGAATCCAATCTCTATCTCTTCAGCTTTAGCTCTTTATGAAATTGGCAAGCTCTGCTCTTCTTTTCATCTCTCTCTCCGCAGGAGTCTCACGGTTGCTCCATCGTTTTTCCTCCACCTTCCATATGTCGCTCAGTTCTATCAGTGTGAACGGCAGGTCTATCTCTGCAGTCATTTTTTTTTCTGAGCTCTACCTATGTAGCCTCAGTGGGGGGATGTTAACTAAGACAAAAAAGTGACAGAAATGCACAACTTTCTTTTATTAAACACAAAAGGTGAACTTTTGAACACTATTCTGGGGTATGCTTTTCCATATATGGAAAAACGAATGAGGATTGAAGAAGTCAGGCTCCAATATTACAAATGTACAGTTCTTGTGCTGCATTTTAAGTCTTTAATCAATAATCACTCAAATTCCTGATAAAAGTATTTTTTAATTCAGTATAAACATTAGGGGTGCAAATATATGACTTCCATTTATACGCACGCGAATGCGTCAGACCGAAAACGCAAGGTCATGCGTCAATTTGGCAGGTTGCTGCGGTGCAAAGTTCAAGCTTGGTGAACTCTGACCAGCGAAATCGCATCATATGATTGCGTGAGACCAATCGAGGATCAAAACATGACCTCTCTGGACAGAAATTTTAAATATAGAGCAATCGCTTGCTTTTTTAAATGTCTACTCATCTTGTTTAATCCCGCCCCTTTTTGCAGTGCCGTACTACAAAACTTCGCAAGCTCAAACTCTAGTGTGACCGCAGCTTTATATGGAACTAAAGGTGGGGTCACACTTGACTTTTCCTTCCATAGACTTCCATTCATACGCACGCAAATGCGTCAGACCGGAAACGCGGGGTCATGCGTCAAGTTTCGCAGGTTGCTGCGGTGCAAAGTTCAAGCTTGGTGAACTCTGACCTGCGAAATCGCATCATATGATTGCATGAGACCAATCGAGG
>NC_079454.1:4695155-4732655 GCF_903798145.1 Danio aesculapii
TGTGGTCTGTTGGTGTAAGGCCAGACAGCGATGTACGATGTACTTGATAACGTCCTCATTTCTGCAAACGCCGTCTATTTGCCTCTGAACATTTTCCTCGGCCCAAATGTTCAGAAGAGCCCTGGTGTCCTCAACTGACCAGTACTGTCTGCTATCCATTTTTTCTTCTTCTTAATGAGTTGATCAAGCGCGATAGCAAAACAAATGTAAGGGAAGAAAGCATCTTGTCTCTTCTTTACCTGACAGGAAAACTCCGCCTTTGTACGTAACCCCGCCCCGAAGCCCCAGTTGGCCCTCCTTGGCCCAAGGTATTCAGCGGGCCGAAAAAGGCCGGACGCTGGCCCTAAGGAAGCCCCACTTTGGCCCGATTACGCCCCGGAAGTGATAGTGGAAACGCGACTGGCCTTGGCTCGCCCTGGCTCGCTCGCTTTAGGCGCGATAGTGGAAATGCGGCTATTGAGGAGCAATCGGTTTACCCATCTACCGTTTCCTCAGTGCTCACCTCATAATCACAGCAGTTTCCTCCAGCGAAAATGTAGCTCTTAGCAAACATTTCGCTAGTTTTATTTCAAAAGGAACTGTAAATACAATTTATGATGTTATATACGTGGCATTAACTAGCTTATACCATACAGTCATGCACAGACAGGATTACACACAGTGAGAGAACCACTTAGTGAATGTACTCATTTTAACTGTCAGAGTCACTGACAGAGATAGAAACATCATGTGTTGTCTTGTATTTTAAAAAAGAAAACTTCCAAATTATTACAATGATTTAGATCATGAAAAATGTGAAATAGACTGTAGGTTTAAAAAATATATTATATATATTTATATAAGCCATTTAATTGGAAAAGTGGCAGTTTTGTTTATTTAATACATGGAAACAAAGTCGCTCATTCAGAACTCAAGGGCTATGCCTGTCTATGGTTTATACAACTCTACCATATTAGCCATTATTAGTCATTAGACATTTTAAGTCTATTACTATGAAATTATTAATTATAAATGTAATATTAGGCTTATATATTTTAATACGACAGTTCTGTCTGGTTCTTGAAACTGATTGTCTGGTAGCTGTGCGATATTCTGCCAGTAACAGCACTCCTCCAGCCTCTTAACTCTTCAACCTTGTGTATTACTCCACCCACATACAGCAACAAGCAGAGGACACTCTACAGTTTGACAAATATTGCTGCTTTTGGGCAACATAAGGTACTTTTGAGGTTTTTTAGTCAAGAATCTAGGTGTTTAGATTGCAACTATGCAGTTTATTTATAAGGACACTGCCTATTTTAGATATTTATAATTTCTGAGAGACAACTCGTTGGCGGCCATTAGCCTGTCTTTGAGCAAGGATAGCTGCTGATGTTCATCCACAAGACGGCAACAGACACCGAATTCGATTTCTCTCTTTTGAATGTGCTTTATTTATACCATAGTAATAATGTGATCTCCTGATTATAACAGATACTGAGAGATATCTCTGTAGACTGATGTCATTTCATGCAGTTCAGCCTTATAATCTTAAATGTGAGCAAATTCACCTGTTTTGTCATCATTTTAAACATTACGCTAGAGAATCATTCAAACACTAGCTCTAAAGTGACGTTAGTGAATGAGCTGCTGTTCTGATGTCAGCTGCAGATGTAAATGAATGGCGGAAGAAAGTAGTCCTCTTTCAAAAGGGTTTTGAGACTCTCCGTGTTTGATTTTCTTTTTTAAATGCACGATTAGTCTGTCAAACTGTTGTATAAACGCAAAATCACATTCCTAGCAGTGCGATGTGGCTGTATATCATCACTGGTGGGACACACACACCTTCAACCAGTGCCGATATACAGCCACATCGCACTGCTAGGAATGTGATATTGCTCATGCATACATGTTATTTTATTTCTTTTCTTTTACCTTTTAGCTCCCTAAAATGAAACATCAAATGCTATGCGAACATTTTGGAGCTTTGCGTTCCTTTTTTTTTTACATTTCCACATGATTTGAGATTGATCTGTGCGATTTTGTTTGCATTTTGTAATCAATACACTAAAAAATATTTAGTTTCTTATTTGAATTCATTTGTTGAATAGGTTTATATATTTGTTTTCTTATATTGTATTCGTTCTACTGTTTGATATTTGCACGTTTGTTTGCTTTTCTTAATATAGCTAAAATGAACTTTAGTAATTATCGATAACTAGTAATTGTTATTATTAATAATAACAAAACTTAAGGACTGTGATGCTTAATTCACACCTCTACAGCATAGTAAACCAACAGGATACATTTCAAATGACATGTTACTTTAAACCCTGCTAAAAAATCCAGCTTAAACCAGCCTAGGCTGGTTGGCTGGTTTTAGCTGGTCGACCAGCCTGGTTTTAGAGGGGTTTTGGCCATTTCCAGGCTATTTTCCAGCCATTTCCAGCCTGGTCCTAGCTGGTCAGGCTGGAAAATGACCAGCTAAATCCAGCTGAATCCAGCTTGACCAGTCTGGTTTAAGCTGGAGAGAGCTGGTTTTGGCTTCCAGCCTGGCTAGGCTAGTCAAGCTGGTTTTAGCTAGTCATTTTCCAGCCTGACCAGCTAGGACCAGGCTGGAAATGGCTGGAAACCAGCCTGGAAATGGCCAAAACCCCTCTAAAACCAGACTGGCCAACCAGCTAAAACCAGCCAACCAGCCTAGGCTGGTTTCAGCTGTTTTTTTACAGTAGGGAAATGGAAGGTAATATGAAAAATTCTGAAAACATAAAAATAAGTAAGCAGATAATGTGTTATAATTCAGCTAGTTGCATCAATTCCAACCATTCTTGCCAATTGCTAATGCACAGTCAGACTGGCTGACCCTCTATGTGTGTTTCACAATATGAACATGCTGCCAGTGCATCACGGCACTGTACAGACATATGCAGAAATGATAAAAAATAAATAGTGAGTAAAAAGAGCTGCACTAAATAATCAGCACTGAAAAAAGCTGTGGATAAACACCAGAGAAGTGACTTAACCAGTAAGCACTTAAACTCTCAGCGATACTGGAGCAATGGACCCTGAACCTGTTCCTATCACAGGCAAATTATGTAGCTTATGAGGATCTGGGGCAATAGGGTCAAACAATTCAATGCCTCATTCATGGTGGGCTCGACTACAGCAATCCAGCTGAATCTAATGTGGCAGTCAATGCATTTTTCACTTAATTTCTCTCTCTCTCTTCGGACTGTTTCAGCAGCAAGCAGATGAACTCCGTCTGTACAAGAGAAGCACTTGATATATCAGAAGCGTATGCTGTGTTTGGTGCTTTATAAAGCCTGAAAGAGAACATATCATGAGGCATCTTGCACTTTCGATATCAAAAAATACTGTTCAAACTGCAGTCTAATGTTCACAATGCAGAGCTGCTCCATCCAAAACCCTATATGAGCAAAATGCAAAATGGGTCGTTTGCATATTAATGCTAATTATTTATTTAGCGACTTCAACTCAATGAACTACACAAGTACACAGAGCTAAGCCAACCACATAAGAAAGTCACAAATAAGGTTGTTTGAATATGTTTTTAACCCATTGGCATGTGGGTTAAAATGATTTATTAGAGCATTCAGTGCATCATGTAATCAGCTGCTAAATCTGCTTTTCCCGCAATGGCTGGCACTTATCATAAATCACAATTTATTAGTATTTTTCCAAATAAATGTTTATTTTAGGTTTCAGATATTAAAATACACACAAATATTAGCATAACATAACATAAACAACCTCCTTTATGTATTGCAGGGAAAGTTGATGAACTGACATGTTGTAAATCCAGCAGCTCTAATCTCTAAACTGCAGTGCAGACTAGGTCAGGCTGGGAGATGACCAGCTAAAACCAGCTTGACCAGCCTAGACAGACTGGGAACCCAGCCAAATCCAGCTATGACCAGCTAAGACCAGGCTGGAAATGGCTGGAATCCAGCCTGGAAGTGGCCAAAACCCAGTGGTCAACCAGCTAAAACCAGCCAACCAGCCCAGGCTGGTTTAAGCAGTTTTTTTCAGTAGGGTTACGCAGCGCATGCCCTTCCAGCTGCAACCCATCACTGGGAAACATTCATTCACACTCATTCACAAACATACACTAAGGACAATTTAGCTTACCCAATTCACCTGTACCGCATGTCTTTGGAGCACCCTAAAAAAACACACGCAAACACGGGGAGAACATGCAAACTCCACGCAGAACTGCCAACTGACCCAGCCAAGGCTCAAACTAGCGACCTTCTTGCTGTGAGGTGAACATGCTACCCACTGCGTCACCGTGCAGCCTAAGAAGCAATATAATAATTGTAATGGTAACACAGATCAGCCATCTTCTTTATTCTAGCTATTTAGCTACTAAGCTAGCTACTAATGGGAAAAGGCTGTTATTACTAGTAGCTACTATTCTAGCTACTAAGGAAGAAAATCTAACAACTCCAAGAAGCAATATAATAATTGTAATGCTAACTAGATCAGCTATATTCTTTACTCTAGCTATTTAGCTACTAATCTAGCAACTAATGTGAAAAGCCACTATTACTAGTAGCTACAGGAGCTAGCTACTAAGTGGAAAATACAAACAACAGCAAGAAACACTTAGGGGGGTGGTGACACAAATAAGTGCAAGAAACCAAAGCAATATAACTGGAATGGTTACCCAGATCAGCCATCTTCTTTACTCTAGCTATTTAGCTACTAAGCTAGCTACTAATGAGAAAGCTACTATTACGAGTAGCTATTATTCTACATTGTAAAAAAAATCTAGGCTACTAAGCTTGCTAATTATGAGAAGAAAAGAGAGAAGAAGTTACTATGACTATTATTAGCATAATTTTAGCAACTAAGGGGGAGAATTATACATTTCACAGTACAGTACATGTTCCAGCTCCCGTTTACCAACAATATTTGACTCCTTTTCTAAAGCACAAGGATTTGTTGGGTCTTGAAGCTGGATCAGTTTTAAATAATGCAGTGCTGACGTCACATGCATACTCCTACAAGCAGCAGCAGTTTGCTGAGGTGTTGAAACAGGCTGAAAAGAGACACGAAAGGCAGAGTCCGTGTGAAGGGTAAAGACCCCCTGCTGTACATTCCCTCCGCGGAGCACGCATCTGTCTGCCAAATAACCCACACCGGCCGCTCATGCCAGGGCAAATCACTCTGCCCACACCAAATGCGCTATAATTACAGCTGCGTTTTAATGCGCTTCTCTTCCACTCAAACTCTCTGGCACAGGCAGACGTCAACATCTTTAATATGTGGGTTATCTCTACGGTTAACCTCACACGATTCTGTGTCTCTTTCTCCCCCAACAGCCATTCTACTCCATTTCTCATACAAGCCACAAACACAGCGAATTAACACACCATCCTGGGATGCAATTTATTAGTTTACAGATGTAAAAGAAATTATCTGTTAGCTTTCACTCAATTCATTCCTGCTGAAAAATCCAGCTTAAACCAGCCTAGGCTGGTTGGCTGGTTTTAGCTGGTTCACCAGCCTGGTTTTAGAGGGGTTTTGGCCATTTCCAGGCTGGTTTCCAGCTATTTCCAGCCTGGTCTTAGCTGGTCAGGCTGGAAAATGGCCAGCTAAATCCAGCTAAAACCAGTCTGACCAGCCTGGTTTAAGCTGGACATAGTTGGTTTTGGCTGGGCTCCCAGCCTGCCTAGGCTGGTAAAGCTGGTTTTAGCTGGTCATCTCCCAGCCTGACCAGCTAAGACCAGGCTGGAAATGGCTGGAAACCAGCCTGGAAGTGGCCAAAACCCCTCTAAATCCAGGCTGGTCGACCAGCTAAAACCAGCCAACCAGCCTAGGCTGGTTTCAGCTGTTTTTTTCAGTAAGGATGCGTGATGTCCATTTGTTTTAGCTTTTGAATTGCATTATGAAACCTTTGTTTCTGCTCTTTTGATGTTGAAAATTGAAATTGAAATCATGGCTCGGAATAATATTGATATGAATATAATTAAAAAAAGTGATTGAAGAATCATTAACCTATATTTGTAATAGATCTTTCCAATCTGGTGAATTTTCAAATAAACTGAAAATTGCAAAGGTAATTCCACTTTATAAATCTGGAAAAAAACAATACTTTACAAATTATAGACCAGTTTCTATACTATCTGTTTTTTTTTTAATTTTAGAAAAACTCTTTGTTAAAAGGCTTAATAATTTCATAGAAACGCATAACCTTTTAACTGATGAGCAATATGGTTTCAGGAAAAATAGATCAACATCTCTGGCATTAACAGAATTTATTGGGGAAATTACTAATAAGATAAATAAAAAGGAGAAGGTCGTTGGAACTTTTATAGATTTAAAGAAGGCGTTTGATACAATAAATCATCATATATTGGTAAATAAATTAGAAAGGTGTGGTATTAGAGGAGTAGCCTTAGACTGGATAAGCAGTTATTTAAAAAAATAGGCAACAGTTCATGGAAATTGGCAACCATAACTCATCATATCTGAATGTAAATTGTGGCATACCTCAAGGATCAGTTTTAGGTCCAATATTGTTTATAATTTACATTAATGATGTGTGTAAGATATCAGAGTTGTTTGAGTTTATTTTTTTTGCAGTTGATACAAGTATTTTTTGTTTACCAAAACTTATGGAGTTGATTAAAAAAGACATTAATACATTGAAATTGTGGTTTGACGTAAACAAACTGACATTAAATATAAGTAAAATAAACATTATGTTATTTGGGAAATTAAAAAGTAGTCATAATATAGATTTAAAAATTGATAATGAAGTTATAGAAAGAGTATATGCAATATGAACTGGATATGCTAAATTGTCCGTAGTGTATGTGTGTGAATGAGTGTGTATGGATGTTTCCCAGTGATGGGTTGCAGCTGGCTGGAAGGGCATCCGCTGCGTAAAGCATATGCTGGATAAGTTGGTGGTTCATTACGGTGTGGTGACCCCAGATTAATAAAGGGACTAAGCTGAAAAGAAAATGAATGAATGAAATATATATATATATATATATATATATATATATATATATATATATATATATATATATATATATATATATGTATGTATATATATATATATATATATATATATATATATATATATATGTATGTATATATATATATATATATATATATATATATATGTATATATATATATATATATATATATATATATATATATATATATATATATATATATATATATATATATGTATATACCTTCATGGTTAACCTTACACATTTCTCCCTCTTCCCTTCCCCCACAAGTCACTTGACTCCATTTCTCCTCCAGCCACACGCAGTCTTGAACTGATCACGCCACCCAGGGCTGCCATTTCTGTTCATCACGCATTAAGGGGAGGGAGTTTAATTCCTCTCTCTCTCTATTCCCCCAAATCATTTCACTCCAATTTAATCCTGATGGTCTTTGGAATTGCCCTGTTCCATTAAACCCACTTTGTGCCACTTTGCTATCAGCAGCGTGCCGATTCAGCGGCTGTCATTAAACTGGGGAGGGGCTTAGCTAAATCTGCCGGGGCTCATCCAAGTATCTTGCTGTCAAGTACCCCTCTGTGTGTGTGTGTGTGTGAGTGTGTTAAATCTTAGACTTCTCCAATTGAGGGTATCTCATTTAAAGACACTGGATTATTAAGCCACCACCTTCTAATCAGACCCCATCAATTCCGAGAGGACCATCTCACCCGGCTCCTATCTGCCAAAGTCTAATGTCATTAACACGTCGAGCTAATTGAAGACTTGCTATCTTAATGGTTTCACGCGCACATAATGTGGATAAGGAGTGTGTTTGCTTTGTTTTTCAATCTTGGGTGGTCTGAGAGAGAGGAAAGTGTGAGATCTTGTGGCGTCAAGCAACCTACACACACACACACGCACTCACAGAGAAGTGTGTTGGACACACTACCTGAGTTTAGAGTAAAAGGACTCAAATAGCACTACAGCGAGAGTGCAGTGAAGTGTGAAACTCCACAATGGGTGCAATAATCAACATTTATCAGGAAAGGAGAGGCAGAGAAAGACAGAAAATAAACAATGTATAAAATAGCAAATGACACCAGGTCACCGAAATTGATGTTTTTATGCATATACATATATTATAGGTGGGCATAGATTAATCTCACTGTAATCTTGGATGGTTCATTTTAAAAAGCACCCGGTCCATTTTATTTGTATTTGTTTTACTCAAACGCATAAACTCTACAGGTGCCTGATAGTTAGATCTGGAGCTAACATTAATCAGATTCACTCTAGTGATTTGCATCTATGTTAGCACGTCACGTTTGATGTGGTAATTTCACAGTAGGAATACACACAGGTTTGAAGACTCGTTCTCGCAACATACTGTGCAATTCGGTCAGGTATTCATCCGCGCAAAAATACACGCAAGGTGAAAGTCATCAAAGCTTGCGTAGAACAGACCCAACTCCCAACTCAACTTTGAGAATAGATTAACAGCAATATTTTTTTTTCATTGCCCGATAAGTCACTCGTTAACACAGCACGTTAACGGCGACAACAGCCTCCAACCTATATATATATATATATATATATATATATATATATATATATATATATATATATATATATATATATATATATATATATATATATATATATATATATATATATATATATATGTATGTATGTAATATAATAAAAAATAAATATATAGCCTATAACCAGCCCTTATAAGAGAAATATGTTGTCTTAATGAGGAAAATATGCCTTAACAAAATCCGGTTATCACAAGAAAATACCTTTTATAGCATTATTAAGTGGAGAAAATAATAGCCTATATAGTAGGCTAGCCTATGTGTGGCAGCATTGCATCACCATGAATGAATCGGCCTATCTGGTTTCGGAATATTAAAAACAAGCCTTTATTCGTTTTTGTTTTATGGTAATTTTATTTATTTATTTTTTATTCCAAATAAAAAAAATTATTTAAACCATTTTTGAATTTTGCTTTTCCATTTTTCACCATGAAAAAGAAAAATGCCTCGTTTTTCAATATTCGTTTTTGAATTTTAAAACGAAAATCAAAAAACGGCCGTTCTTGTTTTTTTTCAATATCGTGTCTAAACGAAAATCCAATGACCAATAGATACACTGACCAAAGAGCAACCATATATAATAAAACAAACATCCTCTGAGGACCGTGAGTTGAACTTGGAGTCAAATACCCTGTGTGACCCTATAAAACACCATCGGCTGTTATGAAGCGGACAGGAGACAGAGGTAAGGAGACGTTAGGGTGTTTATTGAATGACAACAAGGAGCACATGAAGGATAGCCAGGAGGATCAGGAATGATGTTGGGGTCTTTTCCTCCGTGGCTGGGTAACAGGAATACACGAGGATGGACAGCACACACCAGATACAGCTGACAGAGGATGACACAGACTTGGAAGGACTGGAAGACAGGACGATTCGGGAGGACCAGGAAGACTAGGAGGAATACAAAGAGAACAGGTAAGTAAATCGTTTGTTTAGCTGAGGATGACTACGCTGAGTGGTCGCTCAGTTGTCCGCTTTCGTCGAGACGAGCCCGGACAATGAGCGACTGGAGTGCTGTGCTTTTATCTGGTGCTCGTGAATGTGATGCAGCTGTGTGCTCATTAGAAGTCAGGTGATGGTGATCTTCGTGAGTGGGGATCGTGAGAGCCTGACCAATCCGTGACAGTACCCCCCTCCCCAGGGCCCGCTCCTGAGGGCCGACACCTCCGACGCCGTGGTGGTCTCCCTCTGCCTCTAGGCGCTGGGAACTCAGGGTGGCTCTCATGAAACTCCACCATGAGACTAGGATCGAGAATATCAGCTCTGGGAACCCATGTCCTTTCTTCGGGGCCGTACCCTTCCCAGTCCACCAGGTACTCCAACTGGCCACCACGACGTCGGGAACGCAAGATCTCCTTCACTGCGTAGACGGCTCCTTCTTCTAGGAGCAGTGGAGGAGGGGGTTCCTCTTCGTGGTCAGGCTCTGTGGAGGGAAGAACAGGATCGTGATAGGGTTTCAGGAGTGATACGTGGAATGTAGGGTGAATACGGTAGTGAGAGGGTAATTGTAGTTTGTAGGTGACGGGGTTAACCTGTTCCACGATGGTGAAGGGACCAACAAATCGGGGACTTAACTTGCGAGAGGGCAGTCGCATGCGTATGTCCCGGGTGGATAGCCACACCTTTTGTCCGGGTGTGTATCTGGGTTCTTCAGACCTTCTTCTATCGGCGGTTACCTTGCTTCGACGGACTGCCCTCTGCAGATGTTGATGAGCCTCGTCCCAGACTCTCTCGCTCTCCCGGAACCAGTGATCCACTGCGGGGACATCAGATGGTTCGCCATCCCAGGGAAAGAGCGGTGGTTGGAAGCCCAGGACGCACTGGAATGGCGTGAGTCCGGTGGAGGGTTGCCGTAGTGAATTTTGGGCATATTCTGCCCAGCCCAAATACTGGCTCCAGGAGCTCTGGTGACCACTGCAGAAGGTCCTCAGGAACCGTCCCACCTCCTGAATCTTCCTCTCTGTCTGCCCGTTGGTTTGGGGATGATATCCAGAAGAGAGGCTGACGGCCACACCTAGGAGCTTGAAGAAGGCTTTCCATAGACGTGAGATGAACTGTGGACCTCTGTCCGACACAATATCTTCTGGAATACCAAATGACCTGAAGACTTGATTAAAGATATTGTCGGCTGTTTCAAAGGCTGTGGGAAGACCTTTCAGAGGGATTAGTTTGACAAACTTTGAGAATCTATCTACGATGACTAGAATACAGGTATTACCTTCTGACGAGGGGAGGTCAGTGATAAAGTCCACTCCTAGGTGTGACCAGGGACGGTTCGGAATCGGCAAGGGATGGAGCTTTCCAGCGGGTAGATGACGTGGGCTCTTGGATTGGGCACAGTCCTTACAGCCCTGAACATATTGCCTCACATCCCTTGCCATGTTTGGCCACCAGAATCGTTGGGATACTAGCGAGAGAGTATTGTTGATCCCTGGATGTCCAGTGCCTAGCGAGGTATGTAAGGAGTGGATCAGATCTACCCGGTGTTCAGGTGGTATGAACTGCCGATGAGGAGGGCATCCCGGCGGAGCAGGGGCTTCCGGAGTGGCAACGACTGGAGGAGCGTTCCAGGTGATCGGACAAATGGAGATGTGTTCGGGAAGAATCTTCGTTGGGAGTTCTTCATGATCGTGATGCTCGTGTAAACGAGAGAGAGCGTCTGCTCTTAGATTCTTGGGTCCTGGACGATAGGAAATGGAGAAATCAAAACGTGAGAAGAAAAGTGACCATCTGGCTTGACGTGGACATAGTCTCTTGGCCTCTTTGATATATTGGAGGTTTTTGTGATCTGTGATCACCTGGAACGGATGTTTGGCTCCCTCCAACCAGTGACGCCACTCCTCCAAGGCTAGCTTGATTGCTAGAAGCTCCCTGTCTCCTATGCTGTAATTCTGCTCCGCCGGGCTCAACTTCCGAGAGAAATAGGCACAGGGATGCAGTCGGGGCGGTGTATCATGATGTTGGGATAATACTGCCCCGACGCCGGTGGTGGATGCGTCCACTTCCACCACGAAAGGAAGATTTGGGTCAGGATGAGTCAGGAGTGGGGCCCTTGTGAACTCCTTCTTAAGAAGGCGGAAGGCTGCGGCTGCTTCTTTGGTCCACTCCAGTCCTTTGGGTTTACCCTTGAGGAGATTAGTGAGAGGTGATGTAATCCTGCTGTAGTCCTTGATAAACCGTCTATAAAAGTTAGCAAACCCAAGAAACCTCTGGAGCTCCTTAATGGAAGTGGGTTCTGACCAGGATAGAACAGCCTCAATTTTCTTCCCATCCATACGTATACCGGTTTGGTCAATGATGTATCCCAAGAAATGAATCGACTTCTGGTGGAATGAGCATTTCTCCGCTTTGAGGTAGAGGTGATGTTCTCTCAATGTGTGTAGGACCTCCGCAACGTGTTGGCGATGTTCGGCCTCACTCCGGGAGTAAATGAGGATGTCATCTATGTACACTATTACAAAGTGGTGAAGAAACTCCCGGAGGACTTCATGAATGAAGTTTTGGAATACGGAGGGGGCGTTGACCAGACCGTAAGGCATGACCTCATATTCATAGTGGCCAGTAGGGGTCACGAATGCTGTCTTCCATTGGTCCCCCTCACGTATTCTTATCAGATTATACGCGCTGCGGAGGTCCAATTTAGTGAAGACTTTAGCTTCTCGGAGCTGTTCCAAAGCGGCTGGTACCAGAGGAAGGGGATATCGGTATTTTACTGTACCGTTATTTAGGACCCTGTAGTCGATGCATGGACGCAGCCCTCCGTCCTTCTTGGCCACAAAGAAGAAGCTTGAGGCGGCTGGTGATTTTGAGTGACGTATGTACCCCTGACTCAGAGCCTCCCTTATGTAATCTTCCATTGCCTGATTCTCTGGAAGCGAGAGCGGGTAGATCCTACCTCTTGGCAACTGGGCATCTGGAACTAGGTCGATCGCGCAGTCCCATGGCCGATGCGGCGGTAGCTGGGAAGCTCTCTTGGGGCAGAAGACATCATGAAAGGAGCTGTACTCCTTAGGAATGTGGATAGACTGCTTCTCAGGAGGACTCTCGACCGATGTTGTAAACAAAGAAATGGGGTTCCGACCTTGAAGAGGGAGATGTGGAAAACAGGTAGGTGTACATCCAGATCCCCATTTCTTTATCTCTCCTGTGCCCCAAGAGATGATGGGATCGTGCTTCACCAGCCACGGGCGCCCTAGAATGATGTCCATATTTGCACCCTCCAGAACCAGAAATTGAATCCTCTCTTGATGTAACAACCCCACTTGAAGAAGGATGTCTTCGCATTGTCGATGGATACGGGTCGAAGATCGAGTGCACTGGGTTATCGGTTGTATCTGGTATATATGCGAGGACGCCTCAGTACGTAGGTGGAGTTGACGACAGAGGGATTGGGAGATGAAGTTCCCTGCTGACCCGGAGTCGATGAGGGCTGTGACAAGGAGAGAAATAGAGGCAGTAGTTATTTGTACGGTGGTAGTAAGTGGTTTACATTGTTCAATATTCGTACTGAATACACTCACTGAAGTCCGAATGGGACGAAGGGGACACTCCATACGGGTGTGTCCACTGACACCGCAGTATAGACACAGACCCCGGGTCAGCCTCCTCTGTCGTTCCGCTGATGTCAGTCTTCCAGACTCTATTATCATGGGTTCTGGTTCTGGAGAGGCTGTTGACTCAGGCGATTGGAGGAGTGCAGACGAGGGGGTGATGGTGTCCTGTTGATAGGAACGGAGACGATCGGAACATCGGAGAGAATGTTGGATGAATCTCTCCAGACCCATTGTATCATCTAATGTGGCCAGCTGGATTCGGAGAGTGGGTTCCAAGCCGAGCCGGTACGTGGTCAACAACGATCTCTCATTCCATCCACTTGCAGCTGCTAGAGTGCGAAACCGGAGAGCATATTCCTGTGTAGATAGAGTACCTTGCTTTAGATGATACAGCTGCTCTCCAGCGGCTACTTCCCCATCAGAACGTCCAAACACCTCTTTGAAATACTCCGTGAAGGTAGTGATGGAATTCATGACCGGCCCGGCTTGGTTCCAGATCGTCTCAGCCCATTTAAGTGCAGGCCCAGAGAGTAGTGATACGATGTAGGCGATCTTTGACTTATCTGTGGGATATAGAGAAGGTTGCATTTCGAATATGAGGGAACATTGTAACAGAAAACCATTGCACTCCCCCGCTCCGCCTGAGTAGGGCGCTGGTCGGGCCATGGGACTGGAAGGAAGGGCCGAAGAAGAAACTGTGGAGGCGGAAGTGCTCGGTGCTGGTGGTGCGTTGGAAAGTGGAGCTGGTGGCTGTAGAATCCGCTTCAACTGGTCCACCAGCTCTTGAAAGTGATCGGGGGTGCTCATGTTGTCGTCGTTATTGGTCCGGGCTTCTGTTATGAAGCGGACAGGAGACAGAGGTAAGGAGACGTTAGGGTGTTTATTGAATGACAACAAGGAGCACATGAAGGATAGCCAGGAGGATCAGGAATGATGTTGGGGTCTTTTCCTCCGTGGCTGGGTAACAGGAATACACGAGGATGGACAGCACACACCAGATACAGCTGACAGAGGATGACACAGACTTGGAAGGACTGGAAGACAGGACGATTCGGGAGGACCAGGAAGACTAGGAGGAATACAAAGAGAACAGGTAAGTAAATCGTTTGTTTAGCTGAGGATGACTACGCTGAGTGGTCGCTCAGTTGTCCGCTTTCGTCGAGACGAGCCCGGACAATGAGCGACTGGAGTGCTGTGCTTTTATCTGGTGCTCGTGAATGTGATGCAGCTGTGTGCTCATTAGAAGTCAGGTGATGGTGATCTTCGTGAGTGGGGATCGTGAGAGCCTGACCAATCCGTGACATCGGCGCATACATGATTTATTTGTTTGTGCGTCCATGCAGTGTTGCCTCACCATTACCGATGACATTCACCATCTCACGCCAATCTAAGATCTCTACCTCCATCCATCTCATCCCTCGCTCTCTCCATCTCCTCATATCTCTCCATCTTTCTCCGCCGCATGCTGAGTCTCAGCCATTTATCCAGCGGTTTTAGTATGACATGCTGTGTCGCAAGAATGGCAGTTTAATACAGGCCTGCTCAACCACATGCACGCACACACATGCGCGCGTGCTCCACGATGCCACGCACGGGTGCAATAGTGTGTCTGCGCATTAGACCCTGACTGCGCTCTGGAGACGGAGAGGCTGAGTGTTATCACAAGCAAAAGAGCCCTTGCTTTTATATCAAACACAAAAAAGGGGGAAAAATACTTCTTTCATCTCTTTTCGGCACAGATATGTACACACGACTCTGAATCCTTCCCTGCACGCAGAGATAAGAGAAGGGGGGAAAAAGCAGATTCGTAGATGGAATTCCCCATACAAGCAAAAGAGAGTGCAGTTATTTCGAGCAGAACATGCGGCAGAGGAGAAGAGAAAAGCAATCGCTCTGGAGAGATGCATGTTCGTTTCGAGCAAAGCCGGAGAGTAGATTTCCCAGGCAAGTATTCACGAAAAAGCAGAATCAGTTTCTCGCAGCACAAGAGCAGAAGGCTTTGCTGGCAACATGAGAGCCAAATCTCTCCCAGCCAGGGCAATAACGCTAGGAGAGACCGCCTGAGACGCTGCGCCGTAGCTCTTTGACATGTAATCATTATGGAAACACCCCGTCTCCTGAGCTCAAGGCTGGTCTTCTGTCTGTCCAGATGCATTTACTGTGTTGATTCTCATGAATAAACACATCTATGCACATTTCTGCTTCGGGAATAGAGTGGGGAAGGACTGACAAAGAGAGAGAGGAAGGAGGAGGCAGGTTGGAATGGTAAGGTGCTGGATGCTTATGGTTGGCACATCTGGATCTGGCACGGGTGTGATTTTTCTGGTCCAAATGTGCTGCGATCCAGCTGACACACCTTGGACAAACTATCACAGCACAGATGTCGATCAAAGAAATCAAGCCCCACACAGCCCTGGACATCATGCTGCAACAACATACTGTACATGCCCTTGTAAAAGTAATACTTATCATGGGAATAATGGTATTTAAAAGAATATAGCAGCAAAACTGAAGGTATTCTGACAGTTGATTGCATGTTTATTACAATTCAAGTTAAATGAGTATACCCAGCCAGATCTCACATTGGTAACCATTTTATAAATTGTCAGAAAAGGGGCTAATTTGCATGAATTCATACAATTTCCCCACACATAAACCAGGGCTGCCAACTTTTGATTTTTTACTCACGCCCCATTCACACGGGGCTTCAGCGTCAATGCTTGACAGAGGGCGTGGCTGACGCGATCATCATAGCAGCGTTAGCCAATGAAATTAGTCAGCAATAGGCTACTGTTTGAGCTGGTGTATTTGCGTACAGCGATCTGATTAGCTGACGCTTCTGTCGCCGCTTGGGAAGAAGAAAGTTCCAACTTTTGCAGCGAGCAACACCACTGAAGTGTCACTGACGGATCCACAATGCAGTTCGGCAATGCCTGACATCACCCATTCAAAGTGAATGGGAAGTGTTGAAGCCGACGCCCCGTGTGAATAGGGGGTTAGAGTGAAATTCTATAGACAATGTCATACTTATAGAGCTGAAGATCTTTATCCGAACCCGAAGGAACCCAACAGGTTCGGGTGGGTTCAGGCTTAATGTCTATCATTTTAGACGGGGCCGGGCTCGGGCTTGCGCAATAAATGAACAGTCGTGTGATGCATTTCGATTAGGGCGAGAAAGTAAGTTTGTTACAACATTAAAATTCATTCCTGCAAAGATGAAACAAACGGAGAAGTCAAAAAGAGCGAATTTTGACCGCGGTCAGGCCAACCGCCAGTTCAGCCAGTACAGTCATTCTAGCTGCCAAGGTATTTCAGCTCGCTCCTACACTGCGTATTACGGTATTTCGCTAAACAGCAATGTACAGCATGTACAGCAAGCTGACAGGGAAGATGACGAGGTCACTCGCTACATTGAAACCGCTGTCATGGAAAATAAAATGGATGTTCTTGGCAAGTGGAAAACATACAAACCTACCCAAAACTTGCAAAATTAGCCA
This sequence comes from Danio aesculapii, assembly GCF_903798145.1. Classification (NCBI taxonomy): domain Eukaryota; kingdom Metazoa; phylum Chordata; class Actinopteri; order Cypriniformes; family Danionidae; genus Danio; species Danio aesculapii. The sequence continues at coordinate 4,711,773 of NC_079454.1, forward strand.
GATCAGTACTATGCATCCCGGCCAGTAGCAGCATTCTCTGCGTGTCAGGATTATCTTCTGAGGCGCAAGTGAATTATTAGTTGAAAATATTGACGCAGCTTCTCCTACCACAGTAAATTCAGTTTTTACTGTTGATATTTGGCGCCAGTTAATCAGGAAGTGACGATTTTGTTCGCTTTGACTCATTGGATGAAAACGCTGCTTTATTTGCACGTCTTTAATGCGATAATCCAGTTTTGAGCATAAAGTTCATTCGCATTTTAAGATGGAATCATTGCTACTGGCTGCTTTGGGCGGAACCAGTTGAAAAAAAAAATGCAGTCATGTGACAAAATCCACATCACTCATTGGCCAGATGTTATTGAATGTATTGCCTAAACTGCTTTTCAATTGGTCAAAATAGCATGTGGGATGGAACTCCCAGAAGTAAACAAACCGGCAGACACAAAATGTCACTTTTTATAATGGACTGCACTGGCTGATAGTATCCCTGGTCATAGTAAACTATATAGTTTGTATACATCACTTTAGACAAACTATAGATTCTTAGAATGAAGTGTGGCTGTGGCTGGAAAACAATGTTTGCAAACGGCGAAGACGCATTGCAAGGAGGAGGCGTGAATTAATTTAGCTAAACTACGACATGGTCATCATCCGGAAATATTACCAACGATCCATCAGGTAAAGTTTTTCTCTCCCTCTCTCTCTCTGTTTAAAATTGTAGGTAAAGCTCTGTCAACAAATATTTTCCTCCACACTCCATAAGATGGAATAGCGCCAGGGGCGTCGCTAGACCCAATTTACTGTGCCCCAGTACATGCTTTGAGGTATCAATTACTTCATATGCAAGTGTATTTATTACGAGTGGTAATTCCGAAACGAAGACGTTACTCTCTATATTCAACTAAATCAATGCTGGTGAAAACAATGTAGTTTAATCAAAAATCAACCTAACGCATCTCTGCATGTGTGCAGAAAAAAACAAAAAACACACCACTCCTGCTAGACATGCTGCTCTTCTTCCGGTGCGCGTCCCGGTTATTAACACGCATGCCGAAAAAACACCCACTGCTCACGCGCCACTCATGCGTTGCAAAACTGGCATTTGCCACAGTCTTTTATGCGGAGGTGTCGGCACGCAGTCGACAAAACTAAAGTTTAAATAAAATGATGGTGATCTTTACTATGCATACTTTCTCATAGGTTTTTTGGAAGAAGCAAGTGACGAGTCAGAGTGGTAAAACTTAATAAAGCTAATTCTCTACCACGTGTCGTACCAAGTCTAAAACAACAGATAATTCTATTAAACATCTTTTTTTAATTCAATAGAATTGCCTATATAATTTCATTAAATTAAATTAATATTCATGCAAAAAAAATGTAAATGATTATTTTCCAGTTATTTATTAATTATTTAGAATACTAATTTTATAATAACAATAATACTTCATTTGTTTATAATAACTATTTTTGTGCATATATATATATATATATATATTTTTTTTTTTTTTTTTTTGATTATTATTTATTTTATTATTTTTTTTTTTTGAGGGGGGACATGCCCCAGTAGAGCTTTATATCTAGCAACGCCCTGAATAGCGCATTAAACTACAGGAGCTAGATTAGTCCAAAAAGGTGCAGTACTTTTAGTTGTTGGGTCTGTTTTAGTTCGGCTTATGTTCTCACCAAAAACGAACCGCTCCAGGGTTTGTTTGAGAGCGTACCCAGACCACCTCTTCAAGTAGGTCTCGGTACGCTTTTTCGGTCCGCTTTTGGTGTGCACTCAAGTGCAATTGCTACATTCACACCTGCCCAAACGAACTGCACCAAGAGGGAAAACGAGCTCTAGTGCAATTCAACCGAACTAAATAAGGCAGGTGCGAAAACACCCTTAATATGGCATGAACAATTAATCAACGGATAAAATCTAAATAGTGATGCACCTTCAATGTCGACTCAGGTTGAAAATATTCATTCAAAAATAAGTGTTCAGTTGAGCAAGTTAGCCCAGCATTACACACCGACCCTTATCTAATCATTTTGACAGGAAATGGATCATCACATGAATGAAACTAACATTCGGCAAAGCATTTCATGGGCTGCCTAATCAAAGAACACACTCACAGATCAGGAATGTGAAGAACGATGAGCATGCAAAACATTCAGAGCTTTCTGACAAAATTTCCCCTGCAGATTGCACAAACGCCCGGCCTTGACACTTTATTAATTGACATCTCTGCTCGTAAACAAGATGGAATATGATGCTGATTAAATTAAACGACACATTTCGTCAATTCATTGGTTCATTTAGACAAAACCTGGTTAGCCATTTTGTGGGTCTCATTAGACAGCCGAAGTGCCGTTATTCCCCAGTGTTTGACTACAGACCTGGCTTGTCTTGCCCTCAGGCTAACATCTGACAGTGAATATCACCAGCTGCCAGCATATGCACACCGTCATATTACTGACAAATCTGCGCTGACGTTAGTAGAGCAAACCTCACGTCTTTGATTCTGCATCCTTACATTCGACTGCACCCTCGCTCTCTCTCTCTCCTCTCTCTCTCTCCAGAGCGCATTACAGCTGCAGCGCTCCAGCTCTGTCCGCCACGGTGAAATACAGGCTTTTCATTTCAGCTTGATAATGGTGCACAGAGAGGTCTGCGCATACTAAAGAGCTGAAGCCCACTCGAATATATACAAGCAAGACTGGGGCCCCACTGAGTGGGTCACGCTGAATCTTTTCTTCCCCTCTCTTTCTAGTGGATGAGCGACCACAGATTAAACCACATGAAAAGACAGTATGAGCAGAATTAATCCAATACAATTTGTTTTCTGGAGGAAAAAAAAAAAAAAAGAGGTTGAGGTCCTTAGGTCAAGGGACCCGAGGGAGCCATTTTGTTCCTTTTGATTTTCCAGTTAAGTCTTAAAGGGATAGTTCAGCTAAAAAAGAAAGATGAAAATTTTATCATCTTTTACTAACTTTCATAAGGCTAAACAGTGCAATGAAATTTTTACAAATATTTTTAAGTAATTTTGGCAATTTTCAACTAAATTTATAATTTCTTTCAGTATTTTACTTTCAAAATTGTACTTGTTTTTCAGAAAAATAAAGTTGTATATGTTTGGAACAACATGTAAGGTGGATAAATGATGATATAACTGACATTTTTCCACTGAATTTCACTTCAGGGAGTAGTAAGGACACTGGTAGGGATTAAATATGATCTTTGGACTACGCCACTATGCTCAGTATGATATTCTAAATATCTCAAAAACAATTTTCAACATTGATAACAGTATGCGTGAAGACCAATCATTCGTAATTAAGTAATAACTGATAAAAAAACTCAAAGAAAACCATCATATTACAATGATTTCTGTAAGATAGCATGAGAACTGACCATTGAAGCAATGATGCTTTGCAATCAGAGGACTGAATTATATTTTGAATATATGTTATTTATTTATTTATTTATGTTTTGATGTTCTCTTCAAATTTATGATATCAAAACAAAATAGCTGCATCCGAAATCGCATTGTTGACCTACGATATAATACACTGTAAAAAAAAAAGTTAAATAACTCCCCATAAATTACAGAAATTTACCGTAAAATAATTGACTTTAAATTACAGCAATGTCCATAAATTTTAATTTCTGGTAAATTTCTGTCATTTAACGTCTGTTGTTTCATGTTAAATTTCTGTAATTTAATTTACGGTAAATTGCTGTAATTTAATGGCTGTTATTTTACAGTAAATTTATGTAATTTAACATCTGTTATTTTACGTAAAATTTTTGTCATTTAAAGTCTGTTGTTTCATGTTAAATTTCTGTAATTTAATTTACGGTAAATTTCTGTAATTTAATTTATGATAAATTGCTGTAATTTAATGGCTGTTATTTTACAGTAAATTTATGTAATTTAACATCTGTTATTTTACGTTAAATTTCTGTCATTTAACGTCTGTTGTTTCATGTTAAATTTCTGTAATTTAATTTACGGTAAATTGCTGTAATTTAATGGCTGTTTTTTTACAGTAAATTTATGTAATTTAACATCTGTTATTTTACGTAAAATTTTTGTCATTTAAAGTCTGTTGTTTCATGTTAAATTTCTGTAATTTAATTTACGGTAAATTTCTGTAATTTAATTTATGATAAATTGCTGTAATTTAATGGCTGTTATTTTACAGTAAATTTATGTAATTTAACATCTGTTATTTTACGTTAAATTTCTGTCATTTAACGTCTGTTGTTTCATGTTAAATTTCTGTAATTTAATTTACGGTAAATTGCTGTAATTTAATGGCGGTTATTTGACAGTAAATTTATGTAATTTAACGTTTGTTATTTTATGTAAAATTTCTGTCATTTAACGTCTGTTGTTTCACGTTAAATTTCTGTAATTTCATTTACGGTAAATTGCTGTAATTTAATGGCTGTTATTTTACAGTAAATTTATGTAATTTAACATCTGTTATTTTACGTTAAATTTCTGTCATTTAACGTCTGTTGTTTCATGTTAAATTTCTGTAATTTCATTTACGGTAAATTGCTGTAATTTAATGGCTGTTATTTGACAGTAAATTTATGTAATTTAACATTTGTTATTTTACGTAAAATTTCTGTCATTTAATGTCTGTTGTTTCACGTTAAATTTCTGTAATTTCATTTACGGTAAATTGCTGTAATTTAATGGCTGTTATTTTACAGTAAATTTATGTAATTTAACAGTAGTTATTTTACTTTCTTTTTTTCTGGCACCCCAGATTTCTTTTTACAATGTAGTGTTTTCACGATATTGGCTATTGTGTTCAGATGCTTAAAATGACTGTGATTAACCAATTCACCACTCTTCAGTACTGTTTGCCGAGTCCAAACACAGATAAGGAGACACTGGAGCATTTTGGAGCTCAAATGTTAGCGGGAAATGGATGTTTTTAAAATTTCAGTACGGACAGCTACCGAACTCAATACTTTTGACAGCACTACTATATAGTATGTGAGCAATATTATGTGAGCCAAGTTGTACGTCTGAATACATATGACTTATAGGCGAGATGACCTACTACATCCTGCATGATACTGAAGTGTGCATATAATGGACGAAACTCTATGCCTTGATAATAATTCCTTACATTTATATAGCGCTTTTCTCGACACTCTTTACACAATTTTGGGGATCTCCTCATCTACCACTAGTGTGCAGCACAATGACGCGACAGCAGCCATATTGCACAGACCACACATCTGATCGGAGCGGAGACAGAGTGATGAAGCCAATTGATATGGGGATGATTAGAAAGCTATGATGGACAGTGGGCAAATTTGGCCAGGATGCCAGGGATAATCCCCTACTCTTTTTTTGAAGGACATCCTGGCATTTTTAACAACAACAGAGAGTCGGGACCTTGGTTTACCAATGTTCACTGAGCAGTATTGACTCCCCATCAATATACTGGGGTGTTAGGACCCACACAGACCACAGGGCGCCCCCTTCTGGCCTCATTTCCAGCAGCAACCTAGCTTTTCCATGTGGTCTACCATCCATGTATTGACCGGGCACAGCCCTGCTTAGCAGTGGGCGACCATGTGAGAGTTGCAGAGAGCTAGCTGCCACATGATGCCCCATGAGAACATTCATGAATGGGAGTGAGGCAGGTAGGTCATGTGATCCGAGTTCATTTCATACTATATAGAACAATCTTAACGATCATATAAATTTAAAAGTAGTACCTAATTGAGTAATAGGCGATTTCAAAACTCGGCCCTTCTTTCAAAATGTTTACATGACCTTACTGACCTCAAACCTTTGAATGGTAGTGTATGTACACAAAAGTTAGAGAAGTAAAGCAGAGCTTAAAATGTCATTCACTTCTTTTTTTCCCACTCTTTAAATGTCAGATGAGAGAAGAGGTGCAATACCACCGGGTCTGGCGATGCAAAGCATAAAACATCGTAAATGAGCACCAAGTTGCGCCTCAAACAAAGAATCTGTCCCAGAAGAGCACTCGTCAAAGTGTGAGCGTGAGTAAATGAGAATGCAGAAAGAATAGATTTAATTGAAGTGTTAATGTACTGAGGCGGCTGCACGGCCTGCATTTCTGAGTTCCTCCCAGTCTTTGTTTGCAACGCAGCATATCAAACTTGCTCCGGAACGAAGCTCTCGTGGGACTAAATTATCAACCATTGACTTTTTGTCTGCCTTTTTACTCACTTTTGTTTCTAAGGGTAGGCTGGAGTCAGTGGAGCGTGGCGTTCGTCCATACTGCAGTGAAAGATGGGACTGAACTCCCATTGAGGGCAAGTTAATTTGGAGGATTCAGACAGAAAAAAATTAATGAATAAAAATACGCATGGACCTTTGTTTGTAGCTCAGGGAGAAGGTTTTGATTTGAATAGTCAGTGACTGGTTATTCTGTAAATGAAAAGCCGATACTCTATATGGTCAACCTGAAACCGCAGACCTCTGTAGTCAACGTGCAGCTGCTGTTTTTAAAGGGGTAGTTCACCCAAAAAATAAAATCTACTCATTATTTGCTCACCCTCAAGTGGTCCCTTTTTTTCCTCATGAACGGCAGCCATTTGAATTAGTTGAAAGATATTACTATGGAAGTTAATGGTATGAATTTGTGTATTTTTGAATCGTGTTTTGTATTTGCGAATTGGATTTGTGTATTTTTGAATTGTGTTTTGATTTTACAAATTGGATCTTTGACTTTTTTAGTCGTGTTTTGAATTTACGAATTTGATTTGTGTATTTTTGAATCGTGTTTTGAGTTTACAAATTGGATCTTTGAATTTTTTAGTCGTGTTTTGAATTTACGAATTTGATTTGTGTATTTTTGAATCGTGTTTTGAGTTTACAAATTGTATTTTTGTATTTTTGAATTGTGTTTTCAATTTACGAATTGGATTTGTGTATTTTTGAATCGTGTTTTGAGTTTACGAATTGGATTTTTGTATTTTTGAATTGTGTTTTCAATTTACGAATTGGATTTGTGTATTTTTGAATTGTGTTTTCAATTTATGAATTGGATTTGTGTATTTTTTAATCGTGTTTTGAGTTTACGAATTGGATTTGTGTATTTTTGAATCGTATTTTGAATTTGCGAATTGGATTTGTGTATTTTTGAATCGTGTTTTGAGTTTACGAATTGGATTTGTGTATTTTTGAATCGTATTTTGAATTTGCGAATTGGATTTGTGTATTTTTGAATCGTGTTTTGAGTTTACGAATTGGATTTGTGTATTTTTGAATCGTATTTTGAATTTGCGAATTGGATTTGTGTATTTTTGAATCGTGTTTTGAGTTTACGAATTGGATTTGTGTATTTTTGAATCGTGTTTTGAGTTTACGAATTGGATTTGTACCTTTTTGAATCGTGTTTTCAATTTACGAATTGGATTTGTGTATTTATGAATCACGTTTTGAATTTACGAATTGCACTTGTGTATTTTTGAACTGTTTCAAATTTGCGAATTGGATTTGTGTATTTATGAATCGTGTTTTGAATTTGCGAATTGGATTTTTGTAGTTTTGAATTGTGTTTTGAATTTATGAATTGGATTTGTGTATTTTTGAATCATGTTTTGAATTTACGAATTGGATTTGTGAGTTTTTTGAAACTGATGTGGCTCCATACAGTGGGCGACCACATGTGAAAGTTTGCTGAGCTTGCCCGTGTGTGGACTGATGTTTTAGTGTCATTTTTGGATCCAAATAGCTGTGCAGACAGATTGTGGCCATTTTAAGGAGATTATGGAGCAGATGCCAGCAGGACATTGCAGCATGTGGCACAAAGAAAACCACCGTTTCCACCTTGTACGCCCTGTGTACTTTAATCTAGAGCTGCCTACGGAGAAAGCAATTTAAAAGAATATTGCAGGTTCACTAACTTTGTTTACTGCATTTTATTTCCTCTACATTTTCACTTCTTCCCAATTTTCCAGTCTTTTAATGTTATTAAATGATTCTTTTTATAAATATGTTGGACTAAAAATATGTTATTTAAACTATTGCTACATCAAATGGAATTAAGGTGTTTACTGAAATTATGGCAAGAAAAATATATGATTAAATAAATAAATTAAACTAATGTCTGCGGAAATAAATATTAAAATACAAACATTTTATATAATATTCATAAATATAATTTCAAATATTAATATAATTGTAATTTTATTTTTATATTATACTCTTTTTGGCCCACATTGGATGCATTTAATACTAAACCTAGAAGAGTGAATGTGCCTGAATTGCTGAATTTAATATTATATTATATTGTAACATACTGTATAGTATCATATTATACAAATCCCTGCATGTATTGGGACAAGTTGAGTTAAAAAAGAAAAAAAAAAGCAACCCAATACTCATGTTTCATATATTTTTATGCTTACTAGACTACTGTGCCAGTCTATGGTTATCAAGCACCATTAAGATGTGTCCTCAAAAGGCAGCTGCAGTAAAGTGTAAGTAAAACTCAGTGCAGCTCACTAAGTTTTAAAAGAGTGTGACAGTATCACACACACACACCACCTCCACAGAGATCGCTGCAATACACAGAGCCCTGCTGACATTATTATAGCACAGCATGACAACACACAAAACCCGAAGCACAACATAACCAGCAGTGGCCTTCTCTGCATTTGCAATATCACTTACATTCTTAATGTAACCCTTCTGATGGTCTGAACTGTGGCAGCTGTGCCCTGAGGCTCAGTGTCATGTCCTCAGCCGGATGCCATCCGATGGGTGAGACCATTCCTAAGCTCTAATTAGCAAGAGCAGATAATGTCACACAGAACAGACAGATCAATACAGAGGACGAGAAACGGCAGTCAATGCCTTCTCTCTATACGGGACAGATTTCCGAGAAGGGACATCCCCACTAAACAGCTCTACTTCAGGAAAGTCCAACACCTACTGCACCGATGAAGACGATTTCCAAACATCCCAATAAGATCTCTGCATCCGCTTCCATAACAAACCCCTCACAATCTGAAGTGCAACGAACACCTTAAAAGTTGAAATCCATAACTAGAATTGTTCCATTTCTGGCCAGTTGTTCCTTTTCAATGCTGAAATTTGTTGGAATACACAAAGAAAAACATTCTGGGGGGGAATTCGGTCCCAGAAATAAATGTGATAGATTATATTATAGTCATTTTATTTTATTCATTGCATTTATAATAATATAATAGTATAATATTTAATATTGTGAGTGTATTTTTTTTCAATAAATGCAAAATAGGTGCAAAATTACTTCTTTATTTTGAATTAGCTAGTCTATGGTTTCACGATTGAACAACTATTACACTAATGGCATATCAATAATGAAGAACTATAATGTAATCACATACATAACCCACCATGATCAGGTTTGACTGTAATTACAAAAAGTTTTTGTTAATTTCTAAAGTTTTTGTTATAATAGTAATTTTATAATATGAACAGTCTGAATATAAATCATTCTTATAGTAAAAGTAAATGTTATAGACATATACATATCCAGTTGAAGTCAGAATTATTAGCCCCCTCTTAATTAAATATTTTCCAAATGATGTTTAACAGAGCAATGAAATTTTCAAAGTATGTCTGATAATATTTTTTCTTCTGGAGAAAGTCTTATTTGTTTTATTTCGGCTAGAATAATAGCAGTTTTACAGTTTAAAAGAACAATTTTAAGGTCAAAATTATTAGCCCCTTTAATCTATATATTTTTTTTGATAGTCTACAGAACAAACCATCGTTATACAATAACTTGCCTAATTACCCTAACCTGCCTAGTTAACCTAATTAACCTAGTTAAGCCTTTAAATGTCACTTTAAGATGTATAGAAGTGTCTTGAAAAATATCGAGTCAAATATTATTTACTGTCATCATAACAAAGATAAAATAAATCAGTTATTAGAGATGAGTTATTAAAACTATTATGTTAAGAAATGTGTTGAAAAATGTGTCCCTCTGTTAAACAGAAATTGGGAAAAAAAATAAACGGGGGTCAGTAATTCGGGGGGGGGCTAATAATTCTGACTTCAGCTGTATATATGCAACAGTTCTCGAATCTGATTGGCTGATAGGCGTGCAGTATTCTGCATTAACAGCACTCGTACAGCCTCCTCATCCATCTGTATTACTCTGCCCACATAGAGTGACTGCAGATCAATAAACTCACTACAGTTTAACAAATATTGCAGCTGTTGGACAACATAATGTACTTTTGAGGCTTTTAGGGGAGAATGAAGTTGTTTAGATTGCAACTATGCAGTTTATTATTAAGGATAGTGCCAATTATGAATCTTTATAATTTCTGAGATACAGCACATTGGCATCCATCAGCCTGAGCAAAGACGGTTGACGTTCCAACACAAGAAGACAACAGAGACCTCATAATAAGCCCTTAGAGGAGAAAAATTCAGCGTAATTTAAAACTGCAGCTGATCAAATCATTATAAAACATGTAAGTTACATTCTAAGTCGATCTCTCTCTTTTGTATGCTATAGTGCTGTATTTATACCATAGTGATCTGGCAGTGTGTTTGCTTTGGCTTTTTCAGGGTTATTTTTTGTGATATCCTGATTGCAGCAGAGAAATACTGGGGAATCTCTCTAGACTGATGGCATTTCATGTCACGTTCAGCCTTATAATCTTAAATGTGAGCAAAATCACCTGTTTTGTCATCACTTTTGGATATTACACTAGACAATCATTCAAATACTGGCTCTAAAGTAACGTTGGAGAATTATTAACAGCTTCTGCTGTTCTGACGTCAGCTGCAGATGTAAATGAATGGCGGAAGAAAGTAGTTCCTCATACAAAAGGATTTTAAAACTCTCTGTGTTGGATTTTCAAGATTATGCCGTCGAACTGTTGTATAAATGCAATACCACACTTGTAGCAGTGCGATATGGCTGTATATCATCACTGGTGGGACACTAAAGCAGTCGTCATTTTTTTTATTTATTTATTTTTTCATTTAATGGAAAGCCCCATTTAGGAGGTTTATAGATTAATTATTAGCTATTTGTTAGTTATGATTAAAATTGACCATAAAGTATATTCAAACCAGTATTATTTACATTCTTCTATTGATTACAAAAGAAAACAATTTAAAGAATGATGGTAATCAAGCAGCTTTTCCAAAGCAGGAAAGAAATCTGGAATGGAATTCACTGGTTACCAGTTTGACTACCAAATGTTTGTGTTCACCAGAAGAAAAAAAAACTTGTACAGGTTTTAAACGTTGTTTACGTCAATGATAGGAAATAGTATTTACCTTTAACTGATGGTTATGAGCTACATATACATTTGCAAAATACCATTATTACTGTCATTTCCAGATACCGCACATAACGTTATCCTCAAAGCTGTTCACGTCCTCTGACTTGTCAGCACATAGTACCTAAATGAATCTAAAGCAATCACTTAGCACAATTTGCAGCTTTCAGTTAGTAATTATGAGTTGTATGTGGTCACAATGTCATAATTATCATAGTTACGATAAAACATAATCAAAGCTGTTTGCTATTTAACTGTCTGGATCTCAGGAGCATCTGTGTCCTTTCTGAGCCTGATCTCAAGAGAAAATGTAAGTATTTAACGTATTGTTAAAAAAGTGGCTAGTTCGTACAGATTTGTATGATGTCGTATGAAATAAAATGTACGACTTTTCAAAAGAAGATAAGCCAATAACTCCCTATGATATGCCCCTAAAATGCCCTTTTGGAGTTTGACCAATTCATACTGAAACTTACTTATAATATTATATGAATTGAATGTAATTGTGAATTGCTGTGAGATTGTGTTGGGTTTTGCGGCTTTGAAACCATGTTCCTTTCAGCTTATTCTTCCAAACAAATAATAGTCATGAGGAAAACGCTGAATAACACTTCAAATAGCACCTATTTACTGTGTTTGTGTGGAGCCCCTTATCCATTCAGCATGAATGGATAAAATATTTGTGATAATACTCTTTATGCAAACATTGACAATGACCCCTTATTGTGACAAGCCGAAAGCCAGTTTGGTTTGCTGATAAACTCACGCAGGTCAAACAAACCTTCGTTCGTTTTAATTTTGCTTAAACATGCTGTTGCCCAGGAGATCCGTCTTGACTCAAACCCTACCTCTGAGTTCTACATTAGCGCAAAATAAACCCAGCTTGTGAAATGAATAAATGAAAACAGTGGAGAGAGCAAAACAATGTTGGCTTTGAGGGTTCCCACACTCTGTGTTCTGTCTCCATAGAGATGCACTGTTGCCTGCTGGGCCCATTGAGGCAGAAGGGGAAGGCCTACTTGCCGAAACACACAGAGAAGTCCAGAACACTGATTAGGCCACCTTTACCACAGTAATAGCACTCTAAAGTAGTATAGTGACGTAATGTGAGGGAGAGTGAGCCATCTGGCATAGGTTGGCATAGTGACTCTGACCTGATTAAGGCAGGAAAAAAAGAAATGTTTCCTTTCTTATCCTCATCTGATCTGCCTACCTAACTGCGGTGTTTAAAAGCTTGACTGTAAATGATTCAAAACAGAATTTCTGTCTGAAACAGAAATTAATCTGAAATAGCAAGATCCAGCTGGATTGAACACAAATGAACAACTGAACCAAACAAAAAGACGTGTGACATATTAACACATTAGCCACTGACCTAAAAACGAGGTGCTGTCAATGAACACCTGACACCTGGATCAGTTCAGACACAATAAGGGAGGAAAAATACAGCTTGTGACCGCAGATTTATCTGTCATCAATAGTAACATGGAGGCATCTCCTATATGTAATGTACGGGTCAGCGTTGCTGTTGAAAAAAAAAAAAAAAACAAGAAGCTAGCTGCATTTGACTTCACTTGAAAGCATTTGATAAATGTTCTTCGTACATTTGTGAAATTCCCCATATATTCACAGAGTAGATGCGTCGTAAGTCTTTGAAAAATGATGAAATGGTCGCATATAGGCTAGGTTTATGTGCTTTTTTTTTTTACCACAAGCGTTACTTCCATTGACTTCACTTGTTTTATATTGAGGTGATGTGTGCTGGCTGTGCCTTAACCCTAAAGCTAACCCCCACGACCTTTTAACTTGATGATTAGGACTTCAGCATGTGTATCAAGCATTTTTTTTACTTCTCAAAACAATGTAGGATATTTTAGCTTTAAGTCGTCCTCGTTGGACACTCCATTCACTGGTGCTTTTCTCCTTCGGATCATTGAGCTCTGATAAGCGAAACCGCACAAGAAGATAATAACACGACAATATTCGTCGTCTTTTCTACCTTATAGTAAACGTCGAGGGGCTCGTTTTTCTTTTAACAACTATCTCATTCAGAGCGACCACAACCGGCAGTCCACAGGCGGTCAGAAGAGGCTTCTCTCAGTCAGCGTACATCTCTCACGCACGCGCTCCCGTTTCTACCGTTTCAAACAGTGTGGGACGTACTCTCGCCTAAAAAGAGTCCCGTTTAACGGGGTCGGCGGTGCCCCAAGTCAGTTGTCAAATTCTTAGAGTGCGAGTAACGGAATTCTCGCCGCCCGGTGGTTCCCTGTTACACACACACGCACACGAGCGCGCCCGCGCGCACACGCATACAGGCAGTGCGATTATAATGCGGGATTCTGCTGCCGCGGAGCCCCTGCGGACCGTTCAACCCGCCCGAACCTCACAAACAAAACGTACACATTTAGCGTAATACGCTTCGACATACTGACATCTCACGCTCTTTAACACTCGTGCGTTTTCACCCGAGCGGGAATGCTGAGCTCCTTTCCACTGCAGTTTCCAACGAGTATGCGCATACAGCACTAATTAAGTGTATATACCAGCTCTGCACGGCTGTGAATGAAATGGGTGATACATATGAAGCGTTGTAGTAAATCTCAGTTGATGAATGGCTCTCGTGCGGGGCAGAACATGGATGTCAATGCAGCAAACGCCGCTCCTCTCCATACGCGCGTGGACGCATGATCACCGTCAACTGGTGGCAGTTGGTTCCGCTCATTTCCTCGCAAGCCAAATGCGTGGTAACTGTTTAATATCTCTCCAATCGCTTTAGATGCGTGAATTCAAACAACCGACACAACTCCATCACCGGAGCGCGGAGAGACGTCCTCGCGTTCCACATGGCCAAGTTTCACCGCAACAGCGCCGTTTCTCTTTCCATATGTCATCCACAAGACAAACCTTCTTACCTTTAAAGTGGTGCGTTCAGATTCCATACTTCTCATGATAAAAATCCACGCGCAATCACTCCGTATCCAGTCTCTACCGTCTGTAGAAGAGCAGTAATCCACTTTCCCATGCCGGGGACAGACAGCCACAGACCTGGACTACATCCTTTCTATCGCACACCAAAACTGATGGGATTTTTGCGCTTCTTTTCCCCTTTACCCTGTTCTTTCTCTCCGCTGCTCCAGCTGAAGTTGCCTGGTTACCTCTCTCTAAAAGCGCCGCTCCCGCAGCCAATCACGAGCGCGAGTGCGCGTTAACCCGTCGCGCGCCGCGCTGTCCTGGTTTCTTGGTTTCAGGGGAAAACGCAAGGAGTGGGAGGGGTGAGCGAGAGTTTTCGATGCCAAAAAGCTAAGATGTGCAAAAGAATATAAAGACAAAAAGGATGCGTTTTGGGGGATGGATGAGAGCTTAGAAACGAACCGCGTCTTATTTGCTGAGGACTCAACATGCACGAGCGCTTCATTTGTGCACCAGCAGCAGAGTGAAGAACAGGTGCACAGGGGGCGCGCAGAAGCAACCTCATACTCAGACACATTCAGCCATGTAGAGGAAAAAAGTTGGTAAGAACATATCACAAGTAGACAAAACAGAGGTACATGTATAAAAACAAACCATATCATATGAATAACTCTCTCAATTTCTTTTTCTTTGTTGTAAAATTAACGGATGCAGATTTGTACGCCTGTTATACTGACACTATTTTAACACAATAATCAGGCCGTGAATAAGGAGCTGGTTTATTATTTACACATTATTAAAAACATTTGGAGGTTGTTTTGTTCCCTGCAGTATAGGCTGTATGTAGGTCGAAGACGAAAGGAGATTTTAAAGCATCAAAACAAACAACAACAAAAATACCGTGTAATCCGCAGTAGATCCTGTTTAAATGTATTGGTAATCAATCGATCAATCAAGCAATCAATCGACTTAAGTGTCATAGTTATATCAAAAATCTATCAGGTTCATTTGATGACAGCAGACTACATTTAAATGATCACAGTGCAACAGCAAAAAATAGCATTAATTTTAATTTTAGATTTTTAAACTTTGTTATCTATTTGTCAGCAATGCATTTTTAAGCATTTCAATTCAGTAAATTTACTGATAAATAACTTATTTTATACAGTAAGTAGCCTAAGTTGAAGATTTATATATATATATATATATATATATATATATATATATATATATATATATATATATATATATATATATATATATATATATATTATAGCTGGAAGAGCATCTGCTGTATAAAACATATGCTGAATGCTGAATAAGTTAACAAACCTAGAATAATGAAGGAACTAAGCCGAAAAGAAAATGAATGAATAAATATATTATATAGAGAATATATATATATATATATATATATATATATATATATATATATATATATATATATATATATATATATATACAGTTGAAGTCAAAATTATTAGCCCCCCTTTGATTTTTTTTTAATATTTCCCAAATTATTTTTAACAGAGCAAAAAGTTTTCACAGTATGTATGATAATATTTTCTCTTCTGTACATACATATATATATATATATATATATATATATATATATATTGTCATGGATTGGTCAGGCTCTCACGACCCCCACTCACGAAGATCACCATCACCTGACTTCTAATGAGCACACAGCTGCATCACATTCACGAGCACCAGATAAAAGCACAGCACTCCAGTCGCTCATTGTCCGGGCTCGTCTCGACGAAAGCGGACAACTGAGCGACCACTCAGCGTAGTCATCCTCAGCTAAACAAACGATTTACTTACCTGTTCTCTTTGTATTCCTCCTAGTCTTCCTGGTCCTCCCGAATCGTCCTGTCTTCCAGTCCTTCCAAGTCTGTGTCATCCTCTGTCAGCTGTATCTGGTGTGTGCTGTCCATCCTCGTGTATTCCTGTTACCCAGCCACGGAGGAAAAGACCCCAACATCATTCCTGATCCTCCTGGCTATCCTTCATGTGCTCCTTGTTGTCATTCAATAAACACCCTAACGTTTCCTTACCTCTGTCTCCTGTCCGCTTCATAACAGAAGCCCGGACCCATAACGACGACAACATGAGCACCCTCGATCACTTTCAAGAGCTGGTGGACCAGTTGAAGCGGATTCTACAGCCACCAGCTCCACTTTCCAACGCACCACCAGCACCGAGCACTTCCGCCTCCACAGTTTCTTCTTCGGCCCTTCCTTCCAGTCCCATGGCCCGACCAGCGCCCTACTCAGGCGGAGCGGGGGAGTGCAATGGTTTTCTGTTACAATGTTCCCTCATATTCGAAATGCAACCTTCTCTATATCCCACAGATAAGTCAAAGATCGCCTACATCGTATCACTACTCTCTGGACCTGCACTTAAATGGGCTGAGACGATCTGGAACCAAGCCGGGCCGGTCATGAATTCCATCACTACCTTCACGGAGTATTTCAAAGAGGTGTTTGGACGTTCTGATGGGGAAGTAGCCGCTGGAGAGCAGCTGTATCATCTAAAGCAAGGTACTCTATCTACACAGGAATATGCTCTCCGGTTTCGCACTCTAGCAGCTGCAAGTGGATGGAATGAGAGATCGTTGTTGACCACGTACCGGCTCGGCTTGGAACCCACTCTCCGAATCCAGCTGGCCACATTAGATGATACAATGGGTCTGGAGAGATTCATCCAACATTCTCTCCGATGTTCCGATCGTCTCCGTTCCTATCAACAGGACACCATCACCCCCTCGTCTGCACTCCTCCAATCGCCTGAGTCAACAGCCTCTCCAGAACCAGAACCCATGATAATAGAGTCTGGAAGACTGACATCAGCGGAACGACAGAGGAGGCTGACCCGGGGTCTGTGTCTATACTGCGGTGTCAGTGGACACACCCGTATGGAGTGTCCCCTTCGTCCCATTCGGACTTCAGTGAGTGTATTCAGTACGAATATTGAACAATGTAAACCACTTACTACCACCGTACAAATAACTACTGCCTCTATTTCTCTCCTTGTCACAGCCCTCATCGACTCCGGGTCAGCAGGGAACTTCATCTCCCAATCCCTCTGTCGTCAACTCCACCTCCGTACTGAGGCGTCCTCGCATATATACCAGATACAACCGATAACCCAGTGCACTCGATCTTCGACCCGTATCCATCGACAATGCGAAGACATCCTTCTTCAAGTGGGGCTGTTACATCAAGAGAGGATTCAATTTCTGGTTCTGGAGGGTTGCAAATATGGACATCATTCTAGGGCGCCCGTGGCTGGTGAAGCACGATCCCATCATCTCTTGGGGCACAGGAGAGATAAAGAAATGGGGATCTGGATGTACACCTACCTGTTTTCCAAATCTCCCTCTTCAAGGTCGGAACCCCATTTCTTTGTTTGCAACATCGGTCGAGAGCCCTCCTGAGAAGCAGTCTATCCACATTCCTAAGGAGTACAGCTCCTTTCATGATGTCTTCTGCCCCAAGAGAGCTTCCCAGCTACCGCCGCATCGGCCATGGGACTGCGCGATCGACCTAGTTCCAGATGCCCAGTTGCCAAGAGGTAGGATCTACCCGCTCTCGCTTCCAGAGAATCAGGCAATGGAAGATTACATAAGGGAGGCTCTGAGTCAGGGGTACATACGTCACTCAAAATCACCAGCCGCCTCAAGCTTCTTCTTTGTGGCCAAGAAGGACGGAGGGCTGCGTCCATGCATCGACTACAGGGTCCTAAATAACGGTACAGTAAAATACCGATATCCCCTTCCTCTGGTACCAGCCGCTTTGGAACAGCTCCGAGAAGCTAAAGTCTTCACTAAATTGGACCTCCGCAGCGCGTATAATCTGATAAGAATACGTGAGGGGGACCAATGGAAGACAGCATTCGTGACCCCTACTGGCCACTATGAATATGAGGTCATGCCTTACGGTCTGGTCAACGCCCCCTCCGTATTCCAAAACTTCATTCATGAAGTCCTCCGGGAGTTTCTTCACCACTTTGTAATAGTGTACATAGATGACATCCTCATTTACTCCCGGAGTGAGGCCGAACATCGCCAACACGTTGCGGAGGTCCTACACACATTGAGAGAACATCACCTCTACCTCAAAGCGGAGAAATGCTCATTCCACCAGAAGTCGATTCATTTCTTGGGATACATCATTGATCAAACCGGTATACGTATGGATGGGAAGAAAATTGAGGCTGTTCTATCCTGGTCAGAACCCACTTCCATTAAGGAGCTCCAGAGGTTTCTTGGGTTTGCTAACTTTTATAGACGGTTTATCAAGGACTACAGCAGGATTACATCACCTCTCACTAATCTCCTCAAGGGTAAACCCAAAGGACTGGAGTGGACCAAAGAAGCAGCCGCAGCCTTCCGCCTTCTTAAGAAGGAGTTCACAAGGGCCCCACTCCTGACTCATCCTGACCCAAATCTTCCTTTCGTGGTGGAAGTGGACGCATCCACCACCGGCGTCGGGGCAGTATTATCTCAACATCATGATACACCGCCCCGACTGCATCCCTGTGCCTATTTCTCTCGGAAGTTGAGCCCGGCGGAGCAGAATTACAGCATAGGAGACAGGGAGCTGCTAGCAATCAAGCTAGCCTTGGAGGAGTGGCGTCACTGGTTGGAGGGAGCCAAACATCCGTTCCAGGTGATCACAGATCACAAAAACCTCCAATATATCAAAGAGGCCAAGAGACTATGTCCACGTCAAGCCAGATGGTCACTTTTCTTCTCACGTTTTGATTTCTCCATTTCCTATCGTCCAGGACCCAAGAATCTAAGAGCAGACGCTCTCTCTCGTTTACACGAGCATCACGATCATGAAGAACTCCCAACGAAGATTCTTCCCGAACACATCTCCATTTGTCCGATCACCTGGAACGCTCCTCCGGTCGTTGCCACTCCGGAAGCCCCTGCTCCGCCGGGATGCCCTCCTCATCGGCAGTTCATACCACCTGAACACCGGGTAGATCTGATCCACTCCTTACATACCTCGCTAGGCACTGGACATCCAGGGATCAACAATACTCTCTCGCTAGTATCCCAACGATTCTGGTGGCCAAACATGGCAAGGGATGTGAGGCAATATGTTCAGGGCTGTAAGGACTGTGCCCAATCCAAGAGCCCACGTCATCTACCCGCTGGAAAGCTCCATCCCTTGCCGATTCCGAACCGTCCCTGGTCACACCTAGGAGTGGACTTTATCACTGATCTCCCTTCGTCAGAAGGTAATACCTGTATTCTAGTCATAGTAGATAGATTCTCAAAGTTTGTCAAACTAATCCCTCTGAAAGGTCTTCCCACAGCCTTTGAAACAGCCGACAATATCTTTAATCAAGTCTTCAGGTCATTTGGTATTCCAGAAGATATTGTGTCGGACAGAGGTCCACAGTTCATCTCACGTCTATGGAAAGCCTTCTTCAAGCTCCTAGGTGGGGCCGTCAGCCTCTCTTCTGGATATCATCCCCAAACCAACGGGCAGACAGAGAGGAAGATTCAGGAGGTGGGACGGTTCCTGAGGACCTTCTGCAGTGGTCACCAGAGCTCCTGGAGCCAGTATTTGGGCTGGGCAGAATATGCCCAAAATTCACTGCGGCAACCCTCCACCGGACTCACGCCATTCCAGTGCGTCCTGGGCTTCCAACCACCGCTCTTTCCCTGGGATGGCGAACCATCTGATGTCCCCGCAGTGGATCACTGGTTCCGGGAGAGCGAGAGAGTCTGGGACGAGGCTCATCAACATCTGCAGAGGGCAGTCCGTCGAAGCAAGGTAACCGCCGATAGAAGAAGGTCTGAAGAACCCAGATACACACCCGGACAAAGGTGTGGCTATCCACCCGGGACATACGCATGCGACTGCCCTCTCGCAAGTTAAGTCCCCGATTTGTTGGTCCCTTCACCATCGTGGAACAGGTTAACCCCGTCACCTACAAACTACAATTACCCTCTCACTACCGTATTCACCCTACATTCCACGTATCACTCCTGAAACCCTATCACGATCCTGTTCTTCCCTCCACAGAGCCTGACCACGAAGAGGACCCCCCTCCTCCACTGCTCCTAGAAGAAGGAGCCGTCTACGCAGTGAAGGAGATCTTGCGTTCCCGACGTCGTGGTGGCCAGTTGGAGTACCTGGTGGACTGGGAAGGGTACGGCCCCGAAGAAAGGACATGGGTTCCCAGAGCTGATATTCTCGATCCTAGTCTCATGGTGGAGTTTCATGAGAGCCACCCTGAGTTCCCAGCGCCTAGAGGCAGAGGGAGACCACCACGGCGTCGGAGGTGTCGGCCCTCAGGAGCGGGCCCTGGGGGGGGGGGTACTGTCATGGATTGGTCAGGCTCTCACGACCCCCACTCACGAAGATCACCATCACCTGACTTCTAATGAGCACACAGCTGCATCACATTCACGAGCACCAGATAAAAGCACAGCACTCCAGTCGCTCATTGTCCGGGCTCGTCTCGACGAAAGCGGACAACTGAGCGACCACTCAGCGTAGTCATCCTCAGCTAAACAAACGATTTACTTACCTGTTCTCTTTGTATTCCTCCTAGTCTTCCTGGTCCTCCCGAATCGTCCTGTCTTCCAGTCCTTCCAAGTCTGTGTCATCCTCTGTCAGCTGTATCTGGTGTGTGCTGTCCATCCTCGTGTATTC
>NC_079454.1:4737655-4750155 GCF_903798145.1 Danio aesculapii
CCAACCCACCAGGAGGCGCAGATATTGCCCTATTCTCCTCCACATTAGATGGCGGTAGTGACTCTTGTTCCTCTAAACTCCCCTGTAATCAGCCTAATCACCACCACCTGTTCTTTGCTCTATTTAAGACCGCTTCATATCCTGCTCTGTGTTCAGTCCTGAACTCTATCTCTTGCTGCCTCGGCCAGAGTCCAGTTAAGCTATTCTCAAGTCTGTTTACTTGCTATATTCCTGTTTGATTGTTCTGAGACCCTCGTGTCTATTTTATTTTGTATGTATTTTAGGAAGCTCGGCTTTCCTATTTTTGTTGTACTTTTTCAACGCTGGCTGTAGAGAGATATATTGTCTCTCCTTTTTGTAAAGTTCTCTTCAGTAAAGACTGTATTTTTTTTTTTTTTTTTTGGAATTCATACGTTGTGGACTAACTTTGTTTCTCCTCTGCTCCTGGGCCACCAGTTGCTGACTTAGCTCATGTAGTTAGAACTACTATTAACCACACCGTAGACCCTGGTTCGATCCCCACTCAGATCATTACACCCAGGCTTGCTTAACTTTGATTTCATCCACAAGGTACTGCCTTAATAAGATGCTGTAGAAATATGACACAGCTCCTCGATGTATAGGATTAAACCTGTTCATTTCTTCATGCACATTGGGTTGCTTTATAACATTAAAATTTGGTATCTGTTTTTTTCCCAAAATCTCTAATCTGTAGGTATCTGAAGTCAGAGATATTGATATTGAATGCTGTTTTTAATTGCTCAATTGAGACAAATGTCCCATCTATATCTAAATCCTTTATTTTTTTGACTACCCTTCTTTTCCCATTGTGGTTGGTTCCAAAGAATTTAGTCTGAGTATTTCAGAAACTGCAGATCTACTGGGATTTTCATGCACAAACATCTCTAGGGTTTACAGAGAATGGTCCGAAAAAGAGGAAATATCCAGTGAGCGGCAGTTCTGTGGGCGCAAATGCCTTGTTGATGCTAGAGTAGGTCAGAGGAGAATGGCCAGACTGGTTCCAGCTGATAGAAAGGCAACAGTAACTCAAATAACCACTCGTTACAACTGAGGTCTGCAGAAGAGCATCTCTGAACTCACAACACATCCAACCTTGAGGCAGATGGGCTACAGCAGCAGAAAACCACACCGGGTGCCACTCCTGTCAGCTAAGAACAGGAAACTGAGGCTACAGTTCGCACAGGCTCACCAAAATTTGACAGTAGACAATTGTTCTAGGAAGATAAACATGATGAGTCTCGATTTTTGCTGCGACATTTAGATGGTAGACAACTTCTATGAGAAAATACCATTTCAGTCTTTAGTTTCTGTATCAATTTGTCCCCCAGTGTCCCTCACAAACTGCATAAGTTGAGTCCTCTAGATCAACATCCCTATTTGTCTTAAAAAGCTCAGTCTGGGGTGCCAAATCAGATCATTAACCTTGAGAACCAACCCTGTTTGTTTATTCCTGCCAAGTTCTCCAGCTGAAGGAGAGCTGACAGGTCAGCATCACATGAAGAGCTTTCTCTGTACTGATGTGTTGAGCCGCGGCTGATCGAATTTTAGGATTGTGCCTCTATCGATTCTTTTATTGCCTGTACGGGATTAAGCCGTTTTCTGGAATCTGTCACAGCCTATAGGACATTCTCCGCTGCTTTTAATACGACGGCCTGATTTCATTCTTATCTCTTATACATTTGGGAGGGAAGAAAAAGGGGGGAGGATGAGTTGTTATACGAGGGCTGGTGTGGAGAGGGGGAGGTGCTGGATTAAAATCTGCCTTCAAAACATCCGCATTCAAAAACAGAGGCAATGAAATAAACATCCCGGCAGCGAACGAGAAGAAAAGGGCGAGGGGAATGAGAAAAGTGAGCGAGGGGGAAGTGGAATGAACTGAAAACGGGACAAACAAGATGAGGTTCTGGTAACAAAATGAGTTCAGGATAACAAAACACACACTGAATTACAAGAGAGAGAGAGTCAAAGAGAGGAAAGGCAAAAATAATTACAGTACGTGGTATCTGTTGACCCTTTAAAGAGGTATTTTTGTTTCAATAACTGAAGCAAATGCGGTGAATGTACAGACGTGAAGTAAACATAATAGCATCACTCGAGCTTCTCCAGCTGTCTGTGATTACTGGATAAGAGTTTTCAAAATCATTTTTAAAGAGATTATAAATCACATGGTGCAGTCTGTAAGATTTGTAGAGCTTAGCATAAAGAGAGAAGATATATATTCAATATGGAAATATCCGTGGATTATCTATGAATTCTTAACATGTTTACTCATTTCCACAAACACACAGGTTGATGAAGACTCTCCATGGGTGGAATGCATTTTATAGTGTAAAAAAAAAGATTATCGCATGGCTTTACCCTAATTACCCTAATTCCTAATGTGAAAAAATATTTTAACTATGATCTTAAACAGTTTTGATCTACTTAATACATATATATACTAGACTAGATATTTTTCAAGACACTTCTATACAGCTTAAAGTGACATTTAAAGGCTTAACTAGGTTAACTGGGCAGGTTAGGGTAATTAGGCAAGTTATTGTAAAATGATGGTTTGTTCTGTAGACTATTAAAAAAATATATAGCTTAAAGGGGCTAATAATTTTGACCTTAAATGGTTATTAAAAAAATAAAACTGCTTTTATTCTAGCCGAAATAAAACAAATAAGACTTTCTCCAGAAGAAAAAATATTATCAGACATACTGTGAAAATTTCCTTGCTCTGTTAAACATCATTTGGGAAATATTTAAAAAATAAAAAATAAAATAAAAGAGGGGCTAATAATTCTGACTTCAACTGTATATATATCCATAAAATTATTCTTTATAATTTATAATATTGTATAATTAATACATATAATACTGTATAATATATATATATATATATATATATATATATATATATATATATATATATATATATATATATATATATATATATACAGACACTGTAAAACCCAACAGTCAACTTTATCAAATGAAATGAGTGTAGTTAATACAAAATTTACTGAAAGTTAATTCTACTCATTTGAAAAGAATTTTTGAACTCAGTGTTGAAGGTAATGAGTTAATTAAATACCTCTTTATTTCAACTTAAATAGAGTAAGTTCACAGTACTCATATAGATATTTTTTTTAAATTCAAATGGTTTGTAGCAATCAGTTTCCTCAAACAGTTTAAGTTGCTGTAACTTATTGTACTCAGTTGGTTTGAGTTCTCTTGACTTATTGGGTTTTACTGTGCTCAAATTGCATCATTTACTTA
Organism: Danio aesculapii; assembly: GCF_903798145.1. Taxonomy (NCBI): domain Eukaryota; kingdom Metazoa; phylum Chordata; class Actinopteri; order Cypriniformes; family Danionidae; genus Danio; species Danio aesculapii. The sequence goes on from NC_079454.1 coordinate 4,740,941, forward strand.
AATGGATTAAGGTCACAGTACTCATTTGGATTAGTTTTAAAACTTAAATGGTTTGTTGCAATCGGTTTCCTCAAATGGTTTGAGTTGCCTTACCTCTTTGGGTTTTGCAGTGTGTGTATATATATATATATATATATATATATATATATATATATATATATATATATATATATATATATATATATATATATATATATATATATATATATATATATATAATTGAAGTCAGAATTATTAGTCCTCCCCCCTTTTTTTCCCCAATTTCTGTTTAACTAGGTTAGGTTAAGGTAACAAAGATCTGTAGACCGTCGAAAAAAAAATAGCTTAAAGGGGTTAATAATTTTGATATTAAAATGTCATTTGTGAAATATAAAAAAAAAAATTCAAAGGGGGGGCTAATAATTCTGACTTCAACTGTGTGTGTGTATGTATATATATATATATATATATATATATATATATATATATATATATATATATATATATATATATATATATATATATATATATATATGGATGGAATTACTATGTCATTACATTGTATTTACATCCAATATTTACAAACAAGTTTGTATATTTCATGTAAAGTGTATTTATAATTATATACTTAAATATGCACAATACACATGTATGCAATATTTAATTACAAACTTTAATCTTGATTTATAAACCTGTTTTTATGTAAGTGCAATTACATATGTCATTGTAATTACATTGTAAATATATTGTAGTTACATCCAAGTTAATATTTATAAACGCAAATGTTTCTTTGTATATTTCATGCACTGTATTTGTGTATTTATAGTTACCTACGTTAATATACACAATGCACTTTGTATATTTCATGTACAGTGTGGATTTATAATTTATACTTAAATGTACACAGTACACATGTAAGCAATATGTAATTACAAACTTTTATCTTGTATGTAATTAATGTGTTGTTACATTGTAATTACTCTGCACTTACAATTTAATTATGTTATAGCTGCATCCAGGATAATATGTATAAATGTAAATGCTTCTTTGTATATAGCATACACAGTATTTTATTATTTATAGTTGTTTCCGTAAATATACACAGTATACATGTAATTACAAACTGTTATCTTGAATATAATTACTATGTCATTACATTGGAATTACATTGTAATTACATCCAAGATATTATTTATAAACCTAAATGTTTCTTTGTACATTTCATTTACAATATTTGTGTATTTATACATAAATATATGCAGTACATATGTAATAACGTTTATTTTGGATGTAATTACAATGCCATTGCATTATAATTACTACGTGATGACATTGTAATTGCATTGTTATAACATTGTTATTACATCTATGATAGCATTGTAAATGTGTTTTTTATTATATATTTTATGTACAGTATTTGTAAATTATACGTATATACATAAATATACACAGTACAAATGTAATTACAAATGACTTTTATCTTTGGTGTAATTACTATGTCATTACATTGTAATTACATTGTAGTTACATCCAAGATAACATTTATAAATGTGAATATTTCTTGTATATTGCATGTACAGCATTTGTTTATTTATAGTTGTTTACACAGTACACGTGTAATTACAAATTTTTATCTTGCGTGCAATTATTGTGTCGTTACATTGTAGTTACTATGTAATAACATTGTAATTACATTGTTTTAAAATTGTAATTACATCTTTAATAGTATTGTAAATGTGTTTTTGTATATTTCATACAGTACAGCGTCTTTAGTGGCAGATTCCCAAAAGACGTGTTATGAGAGGGACGAGTGAAGCGTCTTAACCTTCCTGTTCTCCTCCCCTGTGCTTTATTACAGCGCAACACACCAAAGGACACGTATCGATCTGCCATCTGGAGCTGATTTTCAGAGGTGGGCCTATTCTTTTCTGAGCAAAGCAGATTATTTTACCCCTGACCGGCGAGTGGCTTGTTTAAATGCATGCGTATGTGTGTATGAGTTAACCTTCATGCGATGGAAATATCATTTGTCATAGTAAATCAGTCTTTGACTGTGTGGGGAGCTTTGGTCAAAGAGGAGTTCACACCACCAACAACAGGAAGCTGAATGGCAAAAATATGCTCTTAAAGGGACAAGTTCATATCAAAAGAGAATATTCTGGCTTTTTTTTTACCCTCATGACTTCCTAAAACCTTTAGAAAGTTCATCTTCTGAACCCATAAAGTATGAAGATATTTTAAATCAAATCTTTTTGATTTCAAGATCAAGATTTTTCTGTTCCTCCACTGAAAGTCTGTTCAGCTAACACTCAAAGTATGATGTTTGCTGCTTGTTCAGCTTATTTAAGACTTATTTAAAATGAGCTGAAATGACACAATTCTGGAGATGGAAGAAAGACTTTTGGAAACCTAATTGTTTTATGTTCAATTTACTTACATTTACATTTTATATTTAGTCACTTAGCAGACACTATTGTCCTAATAAATTTACAATTGAGAAGGCATTCAGCGATTCAACAAGAAGAGGTTATACACAGAAAAAGGGCTATACAAAATAACTTGTTTGTATTCAGAGAATTCAGTGCTAGAGTTAGTGCTAGAGCTTTATTTATTTATTTATTTATTTTTGAGAGAGAGAGATAAAGTGCTTCTACAGGTGGTTTGTCAAGCCAACTAATTTAAGCAACTAATTTAAGTACTCACATTTAACAACTAATTTAAGTACTCACATTTAACAACTAATTTAAGTACTCACATTTAACAATTAATTTAAAGTACTCACACTTAACAATTAATTTAAGTACTCACATTTAACAATTAATTTATGTATTCACATTTAGCAACTAATTTAAGTACTCACATTTAACAATTAATTTAAGTACTTACATTTAACAATTAAGTACTCACATTGAACAATTAATTTAAGTACTCAAATTTAACAACTAATTCAAGTACTCAAATTTAACAACAAATTTAAGTACTCACATTTAACAACTAATTTAAGTACTCACATTTAACAACTAATTTAAGTACTCACATTTAACAACTAATTTAAGTACTCACATTTAACAACTAATTTAAGTACTCACATTTAACAACTAATTTAAGTACTCACATTTAACAACAAATTTAAGTACTCACATTTAACAATTAATTTGTCACATTTAACAAATCAAGTACTCAAATTTAACAATTAATTTAAATACACACATTTAACATCTAATTTAAGTACGCACATTTAACAATTAGTTTAAGTACTCACATTTAACAACTAATTTAAGTAGTCACATTTAACAACTAATTTAAGTAGTCAAATTTAACAACTAATTTAAGTACTCACATTTAACAACTAATTTAAGTACTCACATTTAACAATTAATTTGTCACATTTAACAAATCAAGTACTCAAATTTAACAATTAATTTAAATACACACATTTAACATCTAATTTAAGTACGCACATTTAACAATTAGTTTAAGTACTCACATTTAACAACTAATTTAAGTAGTCACATTTAACAACTAATTTAAGTAGTCAAATTTAACAACTAATTTAAGTATGCACATTTAACAACTAATTTAAGTACTCACATTTAACAACTAATTTAAGTACTCACGTTTAACAATTAATTTAAATATGCACATTTAACACCTAATTTAAGTAGTCACATTAAACAATTAATTTAAGTACTCACATTTAAAAACTAATTTGATCAATGAACGCAAACTGTCGTAGTTTATTAAAGACGCAAACCCCTCGCTGCATGTCAGCTGAACCATAAGGAAACCTCCTAAGACCTGCAGCACGAGGATCTTTATGATAATTTATGAGCATCAAAAGTGGAGGATCTGTTTGGCAAAGTGTTTAACTGCATGTCACTGCATTCCAAACAACTAAAAATAATACAATGATATAACTAAAGCAATGTCCACTGAGCAAGAGCGCTTCTCTTCCTGTTAAACTGAACAGTCACATCATTGATGATGTAAGCGTGCTCAGGTACAATGCAGTGTGAGTGCAGGCTGAGGGGAAGAGGGGATGGGGAACATTTGCACTTTGGCATGGTTCAAGGCAACTGTACCTTATGTGAGTGTACCCTTAATTAACGGATCATGTTTGCAGTGCAGAAAAGACGTTTAATTTTTAAGACATTTAACCTTTGACCACCTTACTGGAATCTTTTTGGGGGGGGCTGCTGGGTGGATCCTTACAATTACAAGTTTACTCCGAGCAAGAATGAGAACATAATATAGTAAAAACTCAAAATAGTTTTGACATTTTGTACTGTTTCTATCATAAACAGTGCAGGTTTGGTGTTATGGGTTCAAGACTCCCACTGGGAACACATGATTTTAACAAGCATGTCAGTGTCACAGTGGTGTGTGTGGGTGAGAGATCCTGTACACTGCTGAGAACATAACAAACAAACAAAAAAAAAGATGAAGAAAAAGAAAAGTTTCAGAGAAATGCACCAAAATCAAAGTTTCCAGCTGCTGTACGGCTACAAGCAGCGATGCATGCCATCCAAGCCCAAACAGCTTTATGAAAGCTCTTACAGCTGCCAGTAATCGGAAGACTTTTTCTCAGACTTTTTAATTCTACAAAAGAATAAAACTTGTAAAGATGCTATAGGAAACACTACCTGCACCATCTACAGTCTCAATGCAGCAGAAAAGACATCTGATTTTATAAAACATAATAATAATAATAATTATTATTATTATTATTATAGAAAATATAAATATATAAATATATAATAAAAATAAATAAATAAAAGTAAATAAATGTAAAATACTATTAACTTTTTTCAAAATGATATTATGCAGTGACAGTAGACTTTTTAAATTAATAAACAACTGCTTTTTATTTTCTTCTTTTATTTATTTTATTTTAAATGATAAATATTCATTACAATTTTTATAAAAATATCATATATTTTTTAAAATTACAATGTAATTACAATTAAATTACAAAATAATTGTTTCTTGCTCATATTTACCATGAATTTAAACAAAATCAACAACAACAATAATAATAGTAATAATATTAATAAAAATAAAAATAATAGAAATTATTGCAGTACAAAATATAAATGTATAAAAATATAATAAAATAAATGAAGTAAAATATGATAGATTTGTTTTTCAAAATGCTATCATGCAGTGACAGTAGCATTTTAAAATTAATAAATGACTGCTTTTTATTTTCCTGTTTTATTTATTTTATTTTTAAATTGTAAATATTCATAATATTTCTTAATTAAAATTTAATAAACAATTAAAAGTAAAAACTTAAATTACAAAAACAATTGTAAAAGTGAAATTGTCTTTTGCTCATATTTACCACGAATTGAAACAAAATCAACAACAAACAAAAAATACAACAACAACAACAACAACAACAACAACAACAACAACAACAACAACAACAATAATAACAATAATAATAATAATAATAATAATAATAATAATAATAATAATAATAATAACAATAACAATAACAATAATACAAAGAATGAAGAAGAAGAAATAATACAAATAATAATACAAATTATTGTAGTACAAAATATAAATTTATGAAAATATAATAAAAAATATGATTATTTTCTTTTTAAAATAATATCATGCAGTCACAGTAGCCATTTAAAATTAGTAAATTACTGCTTTTTGTTGTCTTGTTTCATTTATTTTATTTTAAATATTCATAATTTAAAAAAAAATTTAATTATATATATATATATAATATATGTAATATTTAATTACAATTCTAAACTTAAATTACAAAAAAAAAAAAAATCTGTTTCTCATATTTACCACACATGTAAACTAAATCAACAACAAACAAAAAATACAACCATTAACTATAACAATAATAATAATTGTTATTATTATTATTATTAGTAGTAGTAGTAGTGGTAGCAGTAGTAGTAGTAGTTGTTGTAGTAGTAGTAAAAGCTAAAAATCATTAAAAGCATAAAATAAATGACTATTTTCCAACACTATTTATACTATACTTTTATACTCAACACTATTTCCCAGTAAATAAATAAATAAATAAATAAATAAATAAATAAATAAATAAATAAATAAATAAAACCAAAATTATCAGACATCCATTTTTTTCTATTAAAATGTCACTCTTGAAAGAAATCAATAAATCAAAACCTTAAAAAAAATGCACAAAAAAAGTGTTTTTCTTTGTTAGTTCCAGACGTGTGGACTGTATATTGGAGATATGACTTGGTGTATACCACCAAAAGTGTCTCAAATGAGTCCACTCTGTTCTCTGTGTGCAGTTAACTTGTCATTTCTGCACCCGCTATGGCTGTTATACTGTAAGTGCAGTGACATGTAATTCAGGGGGACAAAGTGCTTTTGGGTGCGAGGAAACAAACATTTAACTCACTTGACCTTTCTAAACCGCAGTCCTCGGGTCATTTACTCAAACACAAGAGGTCACAAAGCCAAATAAAGCACACTTCCACTGATTCAACAGTTTAACCCGGATCTCAAACAGGTATTTCATCCAGCTCTGAACTAGATTTAAGTTTTATTTGACATATGTAATACAGAACAAATACAGTCTGAGCAAGTGCAAACAATGACAGAGGAGAGGACAGTATCAAAATGCAGACATGCACTCAAAGAAAGATTATCTCTGTTGAGTTTATACTCAGGGACGCAGGAGGAATATTTAAGTTTTCCAGAGCTGGTCGGGTAAAGCTAAGTAAATGTAATGTCAGTGAGATGAGAAGAGCATTCAAATGATACTCACCACTGCTTCTCCACATCTGGTTTCCATAATAAAACTCAATAGTGCTGGATACAATTCCTGGAAGAATTAGAGAGAAAACATGCTTTGTAAAAATGAAGGTAAAATTTCAAACACAGCAGATTTCAAGCATGTCCTATGTAATAGCTATATAAAACGTTTACTGTACAGCTTGTAAACTTGATTTGAAAGCATCCAAGCAAATTAATTGTTATTGTCATGTAGACAAACAAATTATAATGATACAAATAATAATTTCAATAATACTTGAGTGAATGCTTCAAGAAAGAGCCAATATAGTGTATAAGGTTTTTTTAAGATGCAATAAATGCTATAAAAAACAAACAAAATCTTAAAAATATACAAATCAATGCAAAAAAAGGCAAAGACAAGCTACTGTATGTAAAACTAAACCAATCAATCAATCAATCAAAAACAAACAAATAATAAACAGAGGATATCAAAAAGTAATAAAGAAAAACAAAGCAAAAGCAAGCCAAAATAAAGCAAAAAGGCAAAATTAAAGGAAAGAAGAAAACAAAACAAAAAATAAATAAATAAAAACTGAGCAAAACAACTAAATACAAAAACACAAACAACAAAACAAAAAAAACAAAACAAAAAATAAATAAATAGAAATTGAGCAAAACAACAAAACAAAACAAAGCAAAAATAAATAAATAGAAATTGAGCAAAACAACAAAACAAAACAAAACAAAACAAAACAAAACAAAACAAAACAAAACAAAACAAAACAAAACAAAACAAAACAAAAAAAAAATAAATAAATAGAAATAGAGCAAAACAACAAAACAAAACAAAACAAAACAAAAATAAATAAATAGAAATAGAGCAAAACAACAAAACAAAACAAAACAAAACAAAACAAAAAATAAATAAATAGAAATTGAGCAAAACAACAAAACAAAACAAAACAAAACAAAACAAAACAAAACAAAACAAAACAAAACAAAACAAAACAAAACAAAACAAAAATATATCCAAATCAAGCAAAGCTAACCTAAGTAAGTCAATATACTGTAAATCAAGGCAAAACACAACAAAAAAAATGTCTAAAGGGTCAGGTTTTTCCTTCTCTGTAGTTGAAAAACTGATTTTATATACAAGACGATAACAAGCTCTCCGATGGCTGCAATTGTGTTCCCTATAGTTTTATACTCCATGAGAATCAATATTCATTTTACAAAGAATAATCTTTCCTCAACCTTACACACTTGCCAAACTTACCAACTTGCTTGGCAATCAATCAAAGAATCGATCAAAAACAACAAATAATAAACAGAGGAAATCAAAAAAGTAGTAAAGAAAAACAAAGCAAATAGAATATAAGTCAAAACATAAACAAAATCGAAACAAAAATCCTAAATTAAAGGAGAGAAAACAAAACAAAAAAGCAAACAACTGAGGAAGAAAGACATAAGAGCAGAACAAAAACGAAACGCTATAAGTAAACAAACAGAAATGAACAAACGCATTCAAAACAAAACCAAAATTAAACAACAAAACACAAAGCAGAACACAAAAACAAACAGTAAATAAATAAAAGCCGAAACCAATTAATGCAAAAACAAATCAAAGGGAGAGCAAAAGCAGAAAACAAAACTAAACAAAAACTAAGCAAAACAAAACAAAACTAAACTAAACTAAACAAAAACTAAGCAAAACTAAACTAAACTAAACTAAACTAAACTAAACTAAACTAAGGCAAACAAAAAGGCAAAAAAAGAGAAGAGGACCAACAAAAAAAACCAAACAAAAATCTAACCAAATCAAGTAAAGCTAACCTAAGCAAATCAATATGCTGTAAATCAAGGCAAAACCAACACGATCTCACGGCAATTCGTAACTTTTTGATTTAGTGGCTAATTCGTACGAATTCGTACGATCTAATTCGTACAATTTAGTACAATTTGCTCATCCCCCAATGACGGTTGGGTTTAGGGGTGGGGTTAGGTGCCACGCCTCCTTTTTTAAATCGTACAATTTCGTACGACAGAACTCTGAACGACTAGCCACTAAACGGACAAAATGTAAAATACTTACGTTTTCTCGTGAGATCAGGCTTGCAAAACACAACAAAACAAGTCTAAAGACTCAGGTATTTCTTTCTCAGTAGTGAAAAAAACTGATTCTATATCAGGCAATAAAAGCAGTGCTATCTGATGGCTGCAATTGTGTTCCCTATAATTTCATACTCCATAAGAATCGATATTCATTTCACAAAGAACAATCTTTCCTCAACCTTCCTCCTATGAGTGTTACACACAGAGCCTGTCAACTTGCCTAATACTCCAGTGATGGAGAAATTCTCCTTTTTTATAAAATAGAATGCCGTATCAGCCCTGATCGCACCCATATGGCAGAGCAAGATTAGCCAAACGCCTGATTATTAGCCAAACGCCAGCCAACAAACCAAGCAAAGAAAAAAGAAAAATCCAAAACA
>NC_079454.1:4755155-4815155 GCF_903798145.1 Danio aesculapii
ACTTCTCCATGTTCCTGCCATGTGTGCAGGCATGACCGATTAAATATTAAGAGATTCTCCATTCCAGCTCTGGCAGAACATGAAATTAATAAATCATCAATTACATGCCAAAGGGATTGTGTTTTCGTGAAACCCCTCTTGTCTTATATGAGTAGCGTTGAAGAGGAATATCAATTTGTGTGAAATTAGAGCACAGTATCAAAGTCAGCACCGAGTGGTCCCAGAGTTAAGGCCATTTTCCAGGGTTTTTGAGATCGTCTTTTAATGGCCATCTGAAGTGTGAATAATGAATGGTGATTATCACCCTGTGGAGAGAATCTATTTAAGCACCAGAGGGGAGAAAAACAAAGACATTACTGATCCTGGACAGGCTTTTGTCTTCCTATCGTCAAGATGAAGACATATCATCCAAATTCAGGTACCGATAAACCAACACAATCTCACGGCAATTCGTAACTTTTTGATTTAGTGGCTAATTCGTATGAATTCGTATGATCTAATTCGTACAATTTAGTACGATTTGCTCATCCCCCAATGACGATTGGGTTTAGGGGTGGGGTTAGGTGCCACGCCTCCTTTTTAAAATCGTACAATTTCGTACGACTGAACTCGTACAAATTCTTACGAATTAGCCACTTCACAAGTTCACACTTGCAATAGTTTCAGAATAAAGCGTATTTGGCGTGCTGTCCGGGGAGAGGGCTCTGAGCTCGGGGAAGACACCCCAACTCGAGTTATTCCCCTTATCAGGAAACAGAGAGGAATTGGAATTCGAGCGAAGTATCTAGCCCGGCCCCAGAACGCTCCCCCCGGGATTGTAATGCTTAAGAGGTGAGCTGTTGGGGTGGTTGAGGGATGCTAAAGTCGTGAGAACCTGCAGGTAAGACAGCTTTGGTATATATAGGGGTTTGGTCAAGAACTGATTGAATAATAGAATAATTGTCAATGACGTATTTGATACTGAAACTTCTGCGCGTGCTCCTCCCGAAATTTGTTTATAAAACATCACTAAACTGACAAAACGTAAAATACTTACGCTTTCTCGAGAGATCAGGCTGGATAAAGTCACGGCAAAGTTATTTTTTTGTTCTTTGTTTTGCAGATAAGACGAACTTCAAATAGTAAGAACGTTTGCTTTGTCAAAATGTTTCAGACTCTCAAACTTTTATGGCATCCCAACTGGTAATGTATCTTCAAATTCACGGTTTTATTTGCAGCTCAACACCTGTAGGAGACATACTCTCTTCCTCTCCATATGTACTAGATACTTTCTAATATACACTCCACATTTCTGGAAAAGTTTTGTGCAATTCTGAGTGTGCTCCACATGCATGTGTGAGGCTCAGCAAACCACTTGAAGGAGACTTTCCTCCTTTCACTTCACTGCATGTGTGTATGTGTGTTTATACACTTTATTAGGTACACCTTACTAGTACCGGGTTGGACACCCTTTTGAGTTTAGAGCTGCCTTAATCCTTCCTGGCATAGATTCAACAAGGTACTGGAAATATTCCTCTGAGATTTTGGTTCATGTTGACATGATCGAAATTACGCAGTTGCTGCAGATTTGTCGTTTGCACATCAATGATGCGAATGTCCCGTTCCACCACATCCCAAAGGTGCTCTATTGGATTAAGAACTGGTGACTGTGGAGGCCATTTGAGTACAGTGAACTTATTGTCATGTTCAAGAAACCAGTCTGAGATGATTCACGCTTTATGACATGGCGCGTTATCCTGGCGGAAGTAGCCATCAGAAGATGAGTACACTGTGGACATAAAGGGATGGACATGGTCAGCAGCAGTACTCAGGTAGGCTGTGGCGCTCAATTGGTATTAATGGGCCCAAAGTGTGCCAAGAAAATATCCCCCACACCATTACACCACCATCACCAGCCTGAACCATTGATACAAGGCAGGATGGATTCATGCTTTCAGGTTGTTGATGCCAAATTCTGACCCGACCATCTGAATGTTGAAGCAGAAATCGAGACTCATCAGACCAGGCAACTTTTTACAATCTTCTATTGTCTAATTTTGGTGAGCCTGTGTGAATTGTAGCCTCAGTTTCCTATTCTTAGCTGACAGGAGTGGCACCCGGTGTGGTCTTCTGCTGCTGTAGCCCATCCACTTCAAGGTTGGATGTGTTGTGCATTCAAAGATGCTCTTCTGCATACCTCAGTTGTAACGAGTGGTTATTTGAGTTACTGTAGCCATTTTATCAGCTGAAACCAGTCTGGCCATTCTCCTCTGACCTCCAGCATCAACAAGGCATTTGCGCTCACAACACTGCTGCTCACTGGATATTTTCTCTTTTCTGGACCATTCTCTGTAAACCCTAGAGGTGGTTGTGCGTGACAATCCCAGTAGATCAGCAGCTTGTGAAATCCTCCAACAACCATGCCACGTTTAAAGTCACTCAAATCACATTTCTTCCACATTCTGATGCTCTTTGAACTGCAGCAGATCGTCTTGACCATGTCTACATGCCTAAATGCATTGAGTTGCTGCCATGCGATTGGCTGATTAGAAATTTGTGCTAACGAGCAGTTGGACTGGTGTACCTAATAAAGTGTCCGGTGAGTGTATGTGTACCTATGTATGTATATATGTATGTATGCTTGAAAAACAGAAAAACACAAGAGGAAGCTGTCTGAAAGGGATGTTCTGGTGCTAACCCAGATTGTATTCAAAAAAGCATAAAACCACAGCTGTCCAGCTCACTGCAGAATCAAATGTGCACCTCTATTCTCCTGTTTCCACCAACACAGTTTGTCGGTAGCTCTACAGGGTCAATACATATGGCCAGGCTGCTATAGCCAAACCTGTGGTCACTCTTGCCAATGCCAAACAACAGTTTCCAAACAATGGTGCCAGCAAAGAAAATCTCACATCCGGGAGAGTTACAGTGTGGAGAAGCCCCAAAGAAGTGTTTCACCCAGACTGCATGCCCAAAGTGAAGCATGGGGGTGGATCAGTGATGGTTTGGGCTGCAATATCATAGCAATTGATAGGGGCAACACTGCCAAGTACTACTGAACCATTCCAGAGGACCACGTTCACCCAATGGTTCAAATATTGTATTCTGAAGGCTAGTGCCATGTATTAGGATGATAATGAACATTATCTAACATTACTTGAATTATCCATAAAGCACTTCCTGGAGCTATTTGAGTCTACCGGAATCACATGCCAATCGAACATTTTGGACTTCCATTGTCACTCTTTCTCTCTCTGTATGGCTCTAGTACAAGAACCTTCCTGTTCATTTCGTCTATTTTGCTTCATGAAAATTGGGGCCTTTTCCTGTTCTCTGAGAATTGCCGCCCCTCCTTCTCACCCCATCACTCTTCCTGCCCCCTTTTTTCTTCCTTTCTTCAAGGACATGAGTGGGTAGGCCAGGCCCCCTGCTCGGCCTTAATTGCCCATGATGAGTGCTCCACACATGAGTAGACAGACATCAGACTCCTGCTGACAGGGACCATGCCAGGGGCCTCTATCTCTTTCACTCTCTCTCACACACACACACACACACAAGGAGGCCGGTCCGGGGTCTTCGCCCGCTCTCACACCTCATCCGGTGTCTTGTCTCACCTTCACCTGTCCCCATTTCACACACAATGAGATACAGCGGGTGCACATGCTTTCCTCGCATACGGATAAAAAAGGTCCCGCAGACACAACACCGAGGGTCAGATGGATCTAAAAGCCTGCAATTAGTGGCAGGCATGAATAAAAACCAAATCCTGGTGTTGATAGACTGTGAACGTTGGTTGAAATTTGGACTGAAAACATTTATGTCAGGGTTCTGATCTCACAAGCAATCGATTCAAATGGATTTACAGTATCTATCCATAAATCCAGTAATATATTCAAATTAAAATGCCAGCACATAAAAAATATTTATCCCAGGAAGCAGACTAATAAAATGGGTTCCTAAAGCTCAAATTATACTTCACTATTTAAGCTTACACAAAGGTTAACACAGTGTTTCCCAACCCTGTTCCTGGAGGCACACCAACAGTACATATTTTTGATGTCTCCCTTTTCTGACCCATTAACTTCAGGTGTTGGAGTCTCTTCTGATGTTATGATAAGTTGATTCAGGTGTGTTTGATTAGGGAGAGGTTGAAAATGTGTACTGTTGGTGTGCCTTCAGGAACAGGGTTGGGAAACACTGGGTTAACATACAGTAAAGTAGTATTTAGCTATTTTTTTCAGCGGAATAATATGTAGATGCAGTACTATACTATGTGCACCACCATATTTGTGTACTTTTACAATAATATTTTTCCACGAAAAAATCGTTCAGGAAATTTATCTGCATCAATTCTGAGATTTTCTAAATGCATCGCTTTTCACGCTTGAATTGAGCTGTATGTTCTGCTGCCACGCGCATATGAGTTGGAAGTATCGCACACTGGACTCTCACATTCACATGTTATTTGTAATGTAATGTGTATTTATAGCACATTTATCGTGTATGGTCGTACACCCAAAGCGCTTCACAATCGTGAGAGGGGTCTCTCCACACCACCACCAGTGTGCATCGTTCACTTGGATGATTCGACGGCAGCCGCAGGACAATGGCGCCAGTGCGCTCACCACACACCAGCTATTGGTGGAGTGGAGAGACAGTGATAGAGCCAATTCAGCGGATGGGGATGATTGGTAGGTCATGATCGTAAGGGCTGGTTGAGAGACCCTTGGCCAGGACAGGACGTTTAAAATGAAACTATTTAGATGGTGCTCCGTGGCGCTCCAGAAATACGAACAGCGTCGTGAGTCGTAGCTTGGTGCCGCGGATAGCCGCCAACTTGCGGTGCCGGTTTGCATACCCTGATAGAAATCTATGTTTAGAATTATAAAACGCATGGCGCTGCTTGGCACGTCGTGGCACGGCACATCCAGTGTGTAACTCCTTTAACCAGTTAAACTCTAGTGCTATTTTGGGATTTCCGCCTGGATTTTGCCTACACAAATTTAAAAGCTTCCCAAATCCACAATCAGAGGTGTACTGTCACGGTTGTAGGTGTGTGCGCACTTGTGAGTGTCTGTTGGTCACATGGTTTTGTTTTGGTGTTTCACGTGTGTCTGTTACGTCAGTGTTATGTCACGTGCTATGTGGAGTTCGGCTGTCCTGATTAGTCTGCCAGCTGCAACCAGTTATTTCGGCTATATTAGGACAGCACGTCTCTTGTCTCGTGTCAGTTCGTTGTTATTTTGAATTGCTCTCTGTCTGTGTTCAGGGCTGCTGTGGAGTATCGTCGGACACCAGAGCTTCTCAGTTCCTGTCCGTTTTCCCCGATCCCTATTCTAGCGGGATACTTGTCCTTTGTTGGTTTATTTTTCAGTTTTGTTTTGAACTTGTCCAATGCTATATTGACTGTGTCAATAAAGTATCATTACTTGCACTTGGATCCTTCTAGCATCATTCACGCGTAACAGAACGAACTGACCTCACTCATGGATCCAGCAAGTATAGCTCAATTTACAGAGTTTTTAAACCACACAAAAACCAGGATGGACCAGCAGGAACAACTATTGGCTAATACCAATCTAGCCATTCAGACCTTGGTAGGTCAAATGTCTGCACCATAGACTGTAAAATATATGGACGGAGCATCAGTGACGTCACCCATAGGTTTCTGAACACTGCAAAAGAAGCCACAAGTAGGCGCGGCCAACCGTCGCCATTTTGTTCGCGCGTCATCGCACCCACGGCGGGATACCAAACTAGGGCAAAGAGGCGGAGAGTGGGCGGAGCTACAGACGCCTGCTGGCAATTTGCTTAGACCTGGCAGACAGACTTTACTTTGGGAGAAACTCTTGATACTTTATTACCTGCGACTCGTTTGTGTTCTGACCACATGTGCTTGGCTGTACATTATATCAATAAAGTGTTTAGACTTTTAAAAACACTGTAGTAATACATTGAGCCACTAAACATTGCTCTTATGACGTTTTTCTACAGGAGGTAAACGCGAATTACTTCCAAACACTTCAGATATAGTGTGTGTTAGTAAATGCAAGACTATTGATGAAATCCAGCAAAACACTGTATGATAACGCTTCAGATGACTGTTCTAGAGCCTACAGCTAATCAATCTGTCACATTCTGGAGTGCTTTACAGGTCTAAAGAACATTATAAATGATAAATGATCTTAAATAAAACAAATACATTTATAGAGACGGTATACAAGTATATAACTTTACTCACATGGGAAACGGAGGCCACGTGAATGGTTCGTGAGCACAATTAAGTGCACACAGCATCCCATATCATCTGATAATTGTAAGAAATAAGTCCAAAAGGCAGCTGACTGTGTAAAGCCACATAAAACAACACAAAAATACGATGAATATGCCGAGATCAGTGGCTAATCTGCCGGATTCAGCTGAGGTGAAGTGACGGCGACCAGCGAGACCTAGCTGTCACTCAAGTGGCCACGCCCTTAATTATGCAAACTTAATATAACCTAATATAAAGGAAATGGATGAGTTATAAAAAAATTCACCCCCCTCACAGTTGTCATGGAGGGTAATAATAGCTATATGAACCAAAATCGTTCTTTGTACCAGGCTGTAAACACCTTTTTTTCTGTTGTAAAGTTGGCCATTCTAACAGTGGGCTCAATTGCCACTTGCTCTATTATGGAGCCAGGACTAGCGGAATTTTGATGAATTGCAGTTTCAGTTACTTCCGTATTGGCTTCCCGAGAGAGAGCGGGAGGTTGCCGCTTGGTCTGCACTCACCACACAAGTTCAGCAATTGACTACCGGGGCGGTCTCACAGGAAACGACATCTCCAGATCCGACGCCAGCACCAGAAGCGATAAGTCGCACACACCTACAACCGTGACATGTAAATGCACAAATTTGGTAGTCATTTTAAAGAAAACCCTTTGAATTTTCATAAAACACTGTTGAAAGTGTTTAAAATAACTGTATATGTTGTCTGCGTTATAATAAACACCTGAAAAAAGAGGCGCTTTTTGTATGTTTTTTAATAAACTCAGATTTGAAAGTGTACCTTTTAGGTTCTGTGTGGTCTAGCTTGCTGTAATTAATTTTGGTGGTTCTTGCACATGTCTGTAATCACAGGAAAAAAGTAAAATGTCTCTACCATAATCTATGCAAAAGTTATTGTATTCCAACTGATGAGAGGTGCTATACAAGCCACAGGGATCGATTATTGTTTTCATATTTCACTATTCTTTTGTTTGATCAAACATAATTCACTGTGTTTGGCCCACGTCAGACATATAAAAGGATTACCTATGCACATCACCTCAAAAACAGAGGGAGAAATGTCCATGAAGTGCACAGCATAAGGTAAGAGATGACAGCTGTCTGTGCTATCTGGGGCCGCTTATTGATCATAAATGTATTGTTTTCACTTCTGCGCCATAGAAAGACCACGATTCATTCGACAACTGTTTGATATGTGAATATAATTCAGTAAAAAGAATGCTAGAACCGTATGAGCACCGGCAAGAGCTTTCATTTGAGCTATAACTTGTACATGTGTCATATATGAACCATATGAAAAATATGAAAATGAACCAATGTTCAATAACCAGCTCGGGTATTCAAAATACTGTGTATTTAAGTGTAAATAACTTTTGTACAGTAGAATAAAAACCAAAGTGATGCATATGTGCATAAAATATAGCTTCTACACTTTCAAACGGTACCACTTAAGGGGGTCTGGTGCAATGCTAGCCCTTTAAATCTTAAAGCGAAATTTGATGACGTAGTTTGTGAATCATAAAACACTGATCTCTACATGGGTTTCCTCCGGGTGCTCTGGTTTCCCCCACAGCCCAAAGACATGCGGTACAGGTGAATTGGGTAGGCTAAATTGTCCGTAGTGTATGTGTGTGTGAATGAGTGTGTTTGTGTTTCCCAGTGATGGGCTTGCAGCTGGAAGGGCATCCGCTACATAAAACAAATGCTGGATTAGTTGGCGGTTCATTCCGCTGTGGCGACCCCAGATTAATAAAGGGATTAAGCCAACAAGAAAATGAATGAATGAATGGAAGCAATGGATGCAGCCGGCAAAGACAACTCTGATGTGAAAATAGTATGCACTGTTTTCATAGCAATTCACTCAAGTGAAATATAAACTCAAGTAAGGACATAACTTACCATCTGTGTGGTAAATTCTAATTCAAACTGCATAGATTCATTAGCAGATATCGCCATTACTACTATTGCCCTGTTTTGACAACTGAAAATAAAAGTGGAATGTTGTTTTAATCTCTGAAGCCACGGCAAGCCAGAGCAGTTCTAAGAGGAATTTCTATTAACAATATTTCCCCAAACTTAAAAGCCCATATATCCTGGGTATTTGCCAGGAGCGGATTTTATCTGAGTTCTTATCTTTTGAAAAATCAGTTCAGAGCCAAAAAAAAAAAAAAAAACATTCGCATATGTGAATACAGTTTGTTAAAGGGATTACTTAGAAAGCTTTGGAGAACAGCAACTCCCAGGATTGCTTTGACACTGGATGCCAGCCAAGAGGAAAAAAGGGGCCATGATGGAGGGATGGAGAGAGAGGGAACGTGTACTAAAACTTTCATGATGCCTGACGGTGAGAGGCAGTTTCCAGAACTGCTACAGCCACTGATTACAAAGTAATGATTATTTGTCTGCGCTCGTCTTTGATACCTAATTGAAATAATTGTGGCTAATTAGCTCAAAACTACTGGCACGGGTGACACGTGGCCTTGCAGCGATGCGGCAAAATTTGAGCAAAATCCTTTTCAGATGCAGCCGCTTCTCTACATAAAACCATCAGCACCTCCAGGATTCATAAAACACAACAACTCATTTGCCATTTAACTGCTGTAATGAATTATTATGTTCGCAGCCAGCTGAGTGTTGCACTTTTTAAGAAAGAGCTCCATTCATTTATTTATCGCTATTTCTCTAAATTAGTAATAGCTCTGCAAGCAAGCTTCATTTAATAGCATTTAACAATGCCAACAATTTCATTTTAGGAGGCTAAGTAGGTGCAGACAAATTGCTTTTTTTATTATTTCAGAGGATTTAAACTTAAACAATTGTCTATTAATTGCCTCCTCATTTGCATATTCAAAACAGAAGCGCTCCGAATCCAACATTTAATTAGTTAAGCAGGAAACAGATAGAAAAGAAAACGCAACCTTTGCGTGACCCGTCCACGTTTATACATTTAAAGTCAGAGGTCTTCAAAAAGGCCCACCGGAGCACTATTAGCATAGGCTAACTGCATAATCAGGGCCTTCGGTGAGACTCGACGGCGCTCAGAGCCTGACATGGAGAGATTCAAATGCTCAAGGTACACCGGCTAAAACTTCTCGCAGTTGAGAGTTACAGTTCATTAAGAATTAATGCTCGTCTGCAGCAGCTACTGCATATATTGGGCATTAAAGCTGAAGTGTGTCGATTCCGCGCCACTAGCTTCCCAAAAATAATGATGGTTTTCTAAAAATTCCTATAGCCCCCATCCTTCACGCAAAACCAGGCCATTTTCTTGTTAAATAGCATATTACGCATTGCCTCACTGCAAATTCACTCTATTGGCTAGAGAACCGGTTCATTAGAGTCATTTGTTCCTGAATTGGACACGCTTGATGTTAGTGTGTGCAGCATGGGAAAAAAATAGCAGGAAGGTTTATATTCTAGCCTCGTATTTCAAGGTAGAGTACATTTAACTTTTATTGCTTTACATTAAGTTTATAATACAGCATATTACCAGTTGGTCTTGCTGAAAATTCACAATATTTAAAGGGATAGTTCACCCAAAAATGTAAATTTCCTCACTATTTAGTCTTCCTCGTGTGTTTCCAAACACTTATGAGTTTCTTTTTTTTCTGTTAAACAGTAAGGAAGGTACTTTGAAGAAAGCTGAACACCTGAAACCGCTGGCTTCCATAGTACAAATAGTATTGAAGTCAATGGTTAAGGGTTTCAAGCTTTCTTCAAAACATCACGCCAGTTTGGAACAAGTAAAGGGAGAGTAAACAATGGCAGAATTTTCCGTTTTAGGTCAACTATGGGTTTGATTAAACCCATCAATTGGTTTTGTCCATATTTTACCCACATTTTGTTTGAACCAATGCAACCCTGGCCCAGAGCGCAGTTATAAACTGTTTAAAGAAATCAAAACAGCACCAGGAATGTATCTACTACACCAGGGGTCACCAATCTCGGTCCTGGAGGGCCGGTGTCCCTGCAGGGTTTAGCTCCAACTTGCCTCAACACACCTGCCTGGATGTTTCAAGTATAACTAGTAAGACCTTGATTAGCTTGTTCAGGTGTGTTTGATTAGGGTTGGAGCTAAAATCTGCAGGACACCGGCCCTCCAGGAACAAGTTTGGTGACCCCTGTACTACACAATGAAAATCTGCTGAAGGACACACGTTTTTGGTTCAATTTGGAATTTTCCCAACCATTGCAGAGCTGGGGGGGATCAGAGTGAGCGCTCCAGCTTGGCCCCACCCTGATCCAACTTGTATGGTTCATCATTTTCTGGTTGCATCTGGTGACATCATATCCTGTTTTCAGTGCTCAAATAAGCCACATTAGCAGATCAGTTGCACCAGAGTGTTAACCAATCACGCTTTAATTGAACCAAACGTGCTAACCATGAACACACCCTAAAAAGATCCTGTTAAAGTAATTTAGAGTCACTTGTTCGAGAATGACACATGCACTGCATCACCAATCAGGACACAATGGTAATTATTTTACTGTGATATACAGATTCAATAGCAACTATGTAGATACAGTGTAACTTGCATGTTGTGCTGATTGAATGTTTTGAGGATTGGCATCATGGCCTTGCAAAAACACAAATATTGGCTCTTTTTTATTTAAACATGGTACCATGATAAGCCTGTGCAATAAGTTCAAATCATTCATGAAATTTTCTTACTCAACTATTGGTGATATTATTAAAAAGGAAATGTAATTGGAGGCACTGCAACTCAGCTACAGATTGGTAGGCCATGTAAAATCACAGAGCAGGGGCAGCGCATGCTGAAGCGCACAGTGTCTAGATGTTGACACTTTTCTACAGAATCAATGGCTACAGACCTCCAAACTTTGTATCTTTCAGATTAGCTCAAGAACAGTGTGTACAGCTTCATGGAATGGGTTTCCATGGCCGAGCAGCTTCATCCAAGCTTCACATCACCAAGTCCAATTCAATAGCTGCAGTGCTGTACAGCCATGGACTCTACATCAGTGAATCCTGCTTCTCTGTCTGGCAAAACAATGGATGAGTCTGGGTTTGGCAGCTCTCTGAAGAACAGTACTTGCTTGATTGCAATGCAAGTGAAAAGTTTGGTGCAGAGGGATGATGGTGTTTTCAGGGTTTGTGCTTTGACCCCTAGTTCTTACAGTACAAGAATGGCCTGCACACAGTCCTGACCTCAACCTGACAAAACACATCTGGAATGATCTTTGTGCCCAATCTCACAAATGCGCTTCTAGAAAAATGGTCAAAAATCATCATAAACACACTCCTAAACCTTTTGGAAAGCCTTCCCAGATGAGTTGAAGCTGTTACAGTTGAAAAGGATGTGCCAGTTCCATATTAAACCCTACGGATTATGATCGGATGTCATTAAAGTTCATGTACATGTAAAGGCCGATGTCTTAAAATATTTTTAGCAATATAGGGATTTTGTGTTGCTGATGTACAGTGCAAACTATTTTAATGGGTGCCAAGTACATTTTTTCTGCTACTTTACAAATTTATTTCTGTATATATAATTTATTTTTACAATATACTCTAAGTTAAAGTGTTAACATCAGAGAAGAGATGTAAATGAATGGAAAACACTTGTAAATGTTGAGACACAGACAGTTAATTAACATATAGCTTAATTTACAGTAGCCCAACAGCTTCCCGTTTGCAGTAATTTATTTTCAATTCATGCCAAATAGCAACCTGAACATTATTCTAAGCATCTTGTTGCGTTCCATAGAACAAAAGAGCCTGCAAATGATGGTGGGTTTTCAACTTTGGACAGCCTGTCCTAAATCATAGTAAAAATCACACCTTTGAAAAAAAAAAGGTTATTGAATGACGGTCAAGATCATTACAGCCTATGAATGAATCAACATGCTACCGAATACAGTCTATAATGATGATAATGATCCCATTGGGAAACAACTAAACTGTCGTCCGGCCGGCATCAATCCGTCCTCCCCTCGTCCTTGAAGACATGCACAGCACGAGAGCAAGTGAGAAGAGCCTCTGTAAGAAGCACAGAGTTGTGGATCCATTAATGTAAAGCCAGGCAGGCAGGGCTGTAATTTATGAGCTCTGCAGGCATTGCTTCCTCTGGCTCTCGCTCCTCTGGCCCACCGCCACAAGACACCCTCCTCTGAAAAAAGCTCAACCCCACATATCAAGTAAGACAGGTTGCCACATGTCTCTTTTTCTCCTCTCAGCCTTTGAAATCTGCCATTTTTTGGGCTTGGGTGATCTCTGGCATTGTGTTTTTGGAGAGGATTTTGGGAAGGTGTAAAGATATCCCTTGTTTAAAATGAATGTGGACATTTTTGCAATTATATAGATTTGTTCTGATTCAGAAGTCACTTTTAAACAAGTAGCTCAAAAGAGTTGTGAGTTCAATTCCATGGTGTGCATGTAAACTTCACTGATAAATCTGCCAAAATGTATAAATGTAAATAAAGGTGGCATCGAATGAAAAACTAAATTTATTTAGGCATAGATAAATAATAATAGGAGCCTCCAACGCTATTGCTTGCCTGTTCTGATGTAAATCACGTGAGTGTAAAATACAGGTGGAAATACAAGCCAATCCGAACAAAACACTGGCCACATTTCCTAGTAATATCACAACAAACATGTATGTATATTTAGCATATTATGTATGTATATTATATGTATTGTAACAAATATGGCCAATCAGACATAATTATTTGGCTTTATTCCACAAATGGTACACCATCAACCTCTCCTACCCAGAAAAAGACTGGATAGTCAATGTGCAATCCGATTCCAAGGCATTCACGACACAAAGAAATGTAACCCAGGCTCATATTGAGAACGTAGTCCCGGGGACGTTTCTGGAGACTGCGAAATACGTCCCGGGAGGTACGTATTTTTGCAGTTTTTGTTTTCGCGAATCCACTAGAGGCCGCTGTGCGCGCTTTTTCCCCCGCCGTTCTCCCGTAAACCCGCTAGAGGCCGCTGTCAAACGACCTTCCGCCCGTCTGCCTGGATGACAAAATGATTGACCGTGCAACCGGCCAATCGGCTGACCCACCCTCCTCCGTCCCTAAACCCAACCAACGACGATTCACAAAAGCCGTCCAGAAAAAGAAAAGCCCTCGTCGGATTTTTACCACAATTTCGGATTTTGACCACATTGTCACCCTGTGACGAACTTGTTCGCTTCATTTTTTGGATTTTGTTTTCTTACCTGATTTCTGGAACCACTCTTCCCCAGACTCGAACCCGATTGTCGTCGTCGTGGTCAGCCCCTCTCTGCGCCTCGAGTCCGCCAGAGTACACGAAGAGCT
The DNA here is from genome assembly GCF_903798145.1 of Danio aesculapii. NCBI lineage: Eukaryota > Metazoa > Chordata > Actinopteri > Cypriniformes > Danionidae > Danio > Danio aesculapii. The sequence goes on from NC_079454.1 coordinate 4,768,704, forward strand.
AACCGGACAAACTGGTTGCAGCGGGAAAGCCCTCGACACACACCGGCCGGCAAGCGCCGAAAGGAACGGCGTCACACCGCCCCGCAGCGTTCGCTTAAAAAAATGAAATGCAGCCGTACGTACCCCCGGCTACGTATTTCGCGGCCTCCAGAAACGTCCCCGGGACTACGTTCTCAGAATGAGCCTGGGTTGAAGAAATGCTCAGAAATGGACACACAGAGACCTGGTCAAACTTCTGTAAGCTCCCTGCTCAAGACTGCTGCTTTTAATGTAAACCTTTATTCTCTCTTTATGTGTAATCAGGTGTTTTGCTCAAGTCTCTTGCTCATGTATTAATGTTATGGAATTAATACTTCTGCAATCAATGTTTAACTCTACCACAGCTAAACAGGATCATTGATAGTTCATGTTTGATGTCCCTGCAAAGCTAATTTGGTGTACTGAATGATTGTTTATGTTAATATGTGTGCAACATATTAATATTTGAATAAACTGTAAACATTTCTGCATCAGTTTGTAGGAATGACAATTATCATATGCATTTGTTTATATGGAAAAACATGTCTTTCACCAAAGAAGGTCTATACTGACTCCAAAGGCACACTGTATTTCTGGCAGGAGCTAGAAAGCATAGCTCATTAAGTTTCACGCCCCTTCCAAATAAGGTAAAAACAGGTTCAAACGGACTTGAAAAACAATTTGTGGAGATATTTTGCACCAACCTAAGCCACACTCCTATACAGTTATCAGAGAACATTTTAAACAACGTATCAATGCATTCATGGCACCTTTAATTGAGTCAAATGAAAAAAAAAAAAACAAACAAACAAAAAAAACTTTACCTGATTGCATTGATAATCCCTGTCTAACCATTTTATATGGTGTTACGTGGAGTAAAACAGCAAATTATAGTGTGTGTATGAATACACCTATTATGTTTACTGTGAGAGCTGAGGTGCTTATTTTTATTTTCTCAAACATATAAAGGTAAGTGTGCAAAGACCTCTCTTACACTCTCAAACTTTCAACACTGACACACCAACACAATCTCACGGCAATTCGTAACTTTTTGATTTAGTGGCTAATTTGTACGAATTCGTACGATCTAATTCGTACAATTTAGTACGATTTGCTCATCCCCCAATGACGGTTGGGTTTAGGGGTGGGGTTAGGTGCCACGCCTCCTTTTTTAAATTGTACAATTTCGTACGACTGAACTCGTACGAATTAGCCACTAAACTGACGAAACGTAAAATACTTAGGTTTTCTCGTGAGATCAGGCTGGACACACACAAGCCAGAAGCTAAGCTTTTATTTGCACTGTAGTGGTCAACATTAAAAATCACAAATTTCACCTTTGACCAATAGGGAAAACCAGCAAGAATGCATGATTATATAGTGTCATGGCCTTACAATAAAAAAAAAATCAATAAAAGCTGATTGGGGCAAAAATGGCCACAAACATAATGAAAGTATAGTTTTTTTTATTTTTTTTTAATTTTTTTTTTTTAAAGGATTTTCCTAAAATATGTGTCAAAATAAGATTTGTCACCAAAGATCATTCTATTTGCTGAAACAGAGAAAGTTGTGGCCAAATTAAGACTCAAAATCACCCCAAACTAGATGAAAACATCCCAACAGTACACAAGGGTTGACTAGTCATTTTGATTACAGACCAATACAAATAACAGAAAATTCAACACAATGTTTTATTAAACACTATAGCAGAATCAAAATGAAGCATACAATATAATTTGGAATTGCTAAACAGGAATTTGTCATGTAATATATACAATGATTTATCTGTGCATATCGCTATTGCTTTTTTATTACCGCTATTTTTAATTCATGAGCCTACATGGTCTTTAATCAAAATAACTTACAGGCAAGTGGGCTGAATCAATCTGTCAATCACACGAGATCCACCAATAGCAAACCATAACTATCCAATCAACTCCTCAACAATCTCATCCTACACTTTTTTTTTTCATAATCCCTCAAAAATGGAGACAGTGGAGATTAAAATTTGAGATCATACTGCTAAGTCATATTTGAAGTAATCTGAATATTAATAAGAGAGCAGTTCTTCGATCATAATTCATGAGTAACACATTTTCTGAAGCACAGTACGTTCTGAATATATAGCGATATTTGAAATAGAACTATTCAGTATTAGAGAAAACCTTCAGATTCCTCTCAGTTATTAGTGAAATTGCTGCTGATTTCCTTAAATATATGACAAGCCCTTTTAACTGGCATAGGGACAACAAGGCACAAAAGAAACCTGTTGCCATTATTGCTGTCAAGGAGGATGAGGGAATGCAGCCTGTGGACACAAGAGAGGTCTTTAATGTTCTTGAAGATGACATGGAGATGTCTTCAAAATCCTGGTTCAGTGCAGACTCTGGTTTAAGATGCTTTATGCCCTTCATATAAACTACCTCACAAAATGGACTTTTTAATCTCCTTAAATTTGTGAAAAAGGTAATCGTTGCCAATTGATTGATTGATTATATCTGATTAATTTTTGTATTTGATATACCTGACTGAAATAAATGTATTATTTTAATACATTTGTCTTAATACCTCCTTTTAATGTAATTTAGTTTTGCTTTGTGTTCAAATCTATTTGTGTTCAGGTAATAGAGTGAAGTGAAGTTTATTTATAAAACAAATTCTGAGAGAATCACGTGCTTATGACTGCTTGCGGCTGGTCCCGCATTATTCAATTTATGTTTCATCAATATAAATACCCTAAGTTCCATATAACAGCCATTTTCGTTTTGAAGAATTCCCCCTTCCACCCCTGCTCCTCCTTTTTTCCTAGATGGGTGGCACGGTGGCCCAGTGGTTAGCACTGTTGCCTCACAGCAAGAATGTCACTGGTTCTAGTCCTTACCAATCCAGCCGACGTTTCTGTGCGGAGTTTACACATTCTCCCTGTGCTCATGTTGGCTTTCCCTGGGTTCCCCGGTTTCCTCCTACCATCCAAAAACATGCAACTTAAGTTAATTGACTAATCCAAATCGGCACCATAGACATGCTCCTAGTTAGTAGTAGTAAGTAAGTAGTTATTTCTTAAGAGCAATCACTATCTGTTCATTAGCTACAACAGCAGGGGAGTTCTCAAGATCTACCTGAGCTCAAACTCCCCTCTCGCCTTGCAAACGGGAGGGAGCCCCAGGCTCGAGGATCTTATGAGCTCAGAGTTCTCTCCCGGGACAGCATGCCAAACAAGCTTTATAATCAATCATCAGCTAAGTGTGAACTCTTGAATTAAGTCAAACGACTATATGCAGTAGCTACTCAAATGGTTTGAGGAAACCGATTGCGGAAAACCATTTAAGTTGACTAACTTTATTCATTTGAGTTCATTCATTCATTTTCTTTTCGGCTTAGTCCCTTTATTAATCTGGGGTTGCCACAGTGGAACTTATCGCCAACTTATCCAGCACATGTTTTACACAGCGGATGCCCGTCCAGCCACAACCCATCACTGGGAAACACCCATACACTCTCATACACATAAACTATGGACAATTTAGCTTACCCATTTCACTTATACCACATGTCTTTGGACTTGTGGGGAAAGCCAGAGCACTTGGAGGAAACCCACATGAACACGGAGAGAACATGCAAACTCCACACAGAAATGCCAACTGACCCAGCCGAGGCTCAAACCAGCAACCTTTCTGCTGCGTATGGCGACAGCACTACCTACTGTGCCCCCGTGTCGCCATCATTTCAGTTCAGTCAAATTAAACTATTTGCCGCAATCGGTTTCCTCAAACCATTTGAGTAGCTGTACAGTTGTTTGGCTTAAATCGTTTAAGTTATTCATTCATTCACTCATTTTCTTTTCAGCTTAGTCCCTTTATTAATCCGGGGTCACCACAGCGGAATGAACCGCCAACTTATCCAGCACATGTTTTACGCAGCGGATGCCCTTCCAGCTGCAACCCATCTCTAGGAATCGTTTAAGTTAACTGAACTCAAATACTTTAAGTTCAGTTATCAAATTTTACTAATTTACTCTAAATGTTAGACAATATGAACTCAAATAATATAAGTGCATATGATTCAGTATATATGTTTCCAGTACTCAAACCATTTGGTTTCAAAACTTAAATGGTTTGCTGCAATCGGTTTCCTCAAATGGTTTGAGTCAACTTATTGGGTTTTACAGTGCAGCTAACCCTTTTGAAGACGGTTAGCTGCTCTAAGATGGTTATTCATCTCTGGTTGTCCAAAATTCACTATAGCACATTTTATACACATTGGCATTTCAAAGTGCTTTACATAAACAGGAATAAAAAAAAACAAGTATAAGAGAAATAAAAACAAATAATAAAAATGGTAAAAAAATAAAAATAAAGCATAAAAACAGATAAAATGTGTTATAAAAGAATGAAAAAGAAGATAAAAACATAATAGTGCGATCTGTCGGACGTAGCACAGTGCTCATTCAGTAAAGGCACAGCTAAACTGATGTGTTTTCAGTCTTGATTTGAATGTGCCTACTGTTGGAGCACATCTGATCATTTCTGGAAGCTGATTCCAGCAGCGAGGGGTAGCTGAAATCACATTTATAATAAATGTAAATGTATTAATTTCTAATAAAAAAAACATCACTTTATGTTGATGGTCCCTTTAACACATCTTGTTAAATTTAGTGTATAATTTAGGGTTGGGCAATGTCGAATAATTTGGCATCATACGATGTCTAACATGAAACATCGCGATGGACGATGGCATCATTGTGAAGGGCGGCGGTGAATTAAATATTTATGAATAATTAATTAATTCTTAATGAATCAATTATTTGTTGTCTACTGTTTCAATGACCCGCATGGTCTTTGTTTTACTCATAACCAAATCACAAATAAATAAAAAAAAGAAAAGTTACACACAAATTACCACCTGTCAATCACTTTTTCTGTGAGACTCAAGAGCGATCGGAATAGGCAGAGTGATCTATGTCGTTATAATGGCGTCGACAAACTTGGTTGGTAAAAAAGGTGCCCAACCAACAGCAACAAACCAACAGTATCTGAGGTTTTCACTAAAATAACTAAGTACAAGCGTGATAGCGAAAGATTGAAGAAGTGTACTGACCTGCTGACTGCCTGAACCCGTGTCTCGAGCGCATGACAGTGCGCATAAATACATACATAAATACACATGTGTGGTCACGTGATGTGTGTAACCCTAGTGAAAGAGTTGAATAATTATTTATAATATTATTTAATGCAGTAGTGAAATAATTAAATAATTATTTATAATATTATTCAGAGCAGTATAATCATATTATTATTATATCTACAAGTCTTTATTAATATAATAAACAAAATAAAATTTGTGTATACAAATGTAGTTTAAGGTAAAGTAACAGCCAATTGTAGGAGCGGGTTGTTAGCTCCGCCCCTTCCAGCTTGCCGGCAGAGAGAGACACGGAGCAGAGACGAGACCGGTTAGCTGAACAATAGAGAGGAGTAAACTTGAACAAAACGGTTAAAATACGGTATGTTACGATTCCTAAACTGTTTAAAAGTGTTGGTAGCTGTACTAAATCAAGTTGTACCTGCAAAAGAGTAGTTATTTAGCGTGATAGTGAGTTTAAGAGTGTGTTGAAGCAGACCACATGTTGCATTGCGTTTACAGTGCGCTGACGCCATTTTGCAATCGCGTATGTGTGAGAAGGCCATAGAGAGATAAAGGCATTGTGAATTTGACAGGTATTTTATTATAATATCTCATTTTATAGTATTCATGTGTGTGTATGTGTTTTATTTGTTCCATGTGTTGTAAATTTTGTAGGTTTTGAACTTATTTTGAACACATGCAGATGAAATGAAGATGGTACAGATGAAATGTCATGGTTTGTTGGTGCTTTCTGCAGCTGAAATTGTTTCTCTTATAAAGCTGCATGGCAGAGTGAATACAAATGTTTATCAGAAGCTCCTTCAGGATTACATGGTTCAACCAGCCTGCAATTTTCATGCAGGACAGATCAGGTAAACTAGTTCCTTGAACCTGATAACACAATAATGAAATGGCTGAAAGCGTCCTCATCAAGTCCTGAAAAAGCAGATCAAGCTCACAACAGCGTGAGCAGTGTAAGAAACTAGTAATGTCCGTGAGAGATTAGTGAAGTGCTGTGAGACACTAGTGATGACAAGAGACTAGGGATGTCTGTGAAAAAAACAAGTGATGTCAAATAAGAGATTATGAGTTATGGCCTGCGAGAGACTAGTGGTGTCTGTGGCTGCACATGATCTAAAGGAACTTTATACTTCATACTTAAATTGTGTATGCAAATTCCTTCACAGTTTTAATATAGCAGATAACACTTCACGAAACTATCAAGTGTCAATAAATTGCTCTTAATACAGACCTCCACTGTCCACTACAAGTCTTCAAACTGGAATATTCAGCTTGGATATTCAAACTGGAATATTCAATATACCACTTCACCAACTAAACAATACAAACCATGTGATGATTAGAAGCGGCGCTAGAGGCTGTTTGGAAAGCAGATGTGAAGGACTTTTAAGAACATTTCGCATTGAATCTGGCTCTTATCGCTCACATGCCAATCATTGCTCCTTTGTGCGCCAATTATGTGTTTCCATCCCCTGCTCTTCATGATATCCTCTGTTTCTCTTTATATTAACCTCTCCAGCATTGTGCGCTGGTTACAGGCCTGATGAGACGTCTAACTGTGAGTGACTGGCTGCCCCAGCTAATTTTCCAGACGGCTTATTTACAAACAAAGCGGCTGGGCAGACGGCACACAAAGACAGCCCACGAGGAGCTCCAGAGATCCTGTGCGCGTGAGGGAGATTTGGCAGACGAGGAGAGCCTCTCTCTTTCCCTTCTTTTCTCACTCCCTCCATTTCCCTGCAGGCTAATTGAGCTGAGCCATGCCAGCGTAGAGAGGTGCCCTCATGACCGCAGTGGGTGAGCGAGTGAGTATGTGAAACAGAGAGAGAGAGAGAGAGAGAGAGTGATGGAAAGAAGAGAGATATAAGGATGCTTGCCAGACTGGCTCTACCAGAGCTTGCAAGCAAGGAATGAACAGATGTGCCTGCTGTAACTTTAGACAGATAAAGAGATGTTTGGTGCAGAGAGGAAATTATACACCGAACTATACTGCGAAAAACAGCTGGGCTGAGAGTAAGAGGGCTAGCTGCGCTGATGCAGGTTGAAATGGAGGGGGGAAAACTTTATATTTTTAGGGACTGATCACCGGAATGGTGCATAGGCCCTATTGGAATTGCTCCGTTCTCTGGAATGAATCGTAGTTTTGAGGGTCTAAACATGCCCAAAAACTCACGAAACGTCGCACATTCCCCAAAAGTGCTGAAAATTTACACTTGTTATAGGTTTCAGAAGTGGGTGTGGCAAAATGACTCGACAGCGCCACCTATGCACATTAGACAGACAGGCCCCCAAGCTACGTTTCACGCACACACACGAAAATTGGCACACACATCAAACATGCTAAAAACTACAAAGTCTCTTGTAACGAAATCTCAACCCCAACAGGAAGTCGGATATTTTCAACTTCCTCCGCCGTTTTTGCCATTTCCAGGCGTTGTATTTTAATGAACTCCTCCTAGGGATTTAATCAGATCAACACCAAAATTGGATTTTGTCATCTAAAGGCCTTGGAAATGTTAAATTGCGAAGATCTAGTTTTTGTTGAAGAGCGTGTGTGTAGTGGCAAACTTTGTCGATTCGCCACAAAACAGGAAGTTGTTATAACTCAGGCATGCATTCTCCGATCTGCCTCAAAATCATGCCAATGATTCACATGCCAATATCCAGATACAGTTATAGCGCCACCTGCTGGCAACAGGTAATGACATGTTTTACATTGTAACAAACTCCTCCTACACATTTGATCACATTGAGTCCATGTTCCATTAGTTTAGTCCAAAGGCTTTTGTGATGCTAAATTGTGAAGATCTAGTGACAGACTGACAAAGTTCAGTGCTTCGCCATGGAGGAGGAAGTACTTATAACTCAGCCACACGATATCTGATCAACCTGAAAATTCACAGGTTCGATAAGATTCATCTCCTGAAGGCATCTACATGCCTATATTGAGTCACAGTCATAGCGCTATCTATCTATCTATCTATCTATCTATCTATCTATCTATCTATCTATCTATCTATCTATCTATCTATCTATATATATATATAGCTTAAGTCACAATTATTAGCCCTATATTTTTCCCCAATTTCTGTTTAACGGAAAGAACACTTTTGTAAACATAATAGTTTCAATAACTAAATTTTAATAACTGATTTATTTTACCTTTGCCATGATGACAGTACATAATATTGTTCTAGATATTTTTCAATATTCTAGTATTTAGATTAAAATGCTATTTAAATACTTAACAAGGTTAATTAGGTTCATAAGGCAGGTTAGGGTAGTTAGGCAAATCATTGTATAATGATGTTCTGTAGACAATCAAAAAAACATTGCAGCCAATATATCAGAGTTGATGAGTTTGACAATCTGTGATGGCACAGTACCTCAGCAATTCAGTTTCGGAAGTGGCGGACATTTTGGTTGCATCTTATAGGTCGCTGTGGTGTATATGTTTCAAAAGGGGTGCACAAACGCTGAATTGCTGTTCAGCCATGTGATGTCCACAGCTCACTGATAGCAAAAAGGAATGGAGACTGCTGACAGTATTCACAGCGACTTCAGGGTCATAGTGCAACAAATCATCAGCAGGTACAACAGTGGTGACCAGGGTTATAATAATAATAATAATTTGTTGCATTAATATAATTCTTTTTTGGGCACTCAAATCCTCCTCAATCACCACCTGTATACAACATGCACCTGAATGATGTGACTACAGGTGGTTTGTGCCACACCGCATGCCACATACCAGCTTATTGGTGGAGAGGAAAGAGAGTGATGAAGTCAATTTAGATGATATGCGTTTGGTTAGGCAGCCATGAGTCACAGGTTGCAAGTGCAAAATCATTACATCGATGAAAAATCCCAATAAAGATAGCTGCACAAACATAAACACACAATGCTATTGGTTGTTTACGAGGTGTCACCATAGACAAAGTAATTTATATGTAAAGGAATGCTTATTATATGACCCAACGCCACACCTACCCCTAAACACAACCCTCACAGGAAACATGTGGCAAAACTATGCAAAAAGACTCTGTTAAGTATGATTTTAAAGCATTTTTAATTACGAGGACACAAGTCATGTCCTCGTAAACCAACTTAATAGAGTGCAATTATGTCATACCTATGTCATTATTTAGATTTATGTCCTTGTAAACCACCAAAACCAGTACACACACACAAACATGCTTACAAAATCTCCATTAGACCATATAATTATTTATTTACATGATATTTCTGAGTAAAAATCTTTTTGTACAACAGAACAAGGTCTCAAGAGATCAAGTGCAGGGCTCTTGATAAGAACAGGACACTGCTAAGAACCATCAGAGATCACACACTCCGCCTCATCTGATGACAATCCTCACACCTGATAGATTAAACACACATGATACAAAGAGATAAGAGAGGAAACCAAAAACCTAGAGAGCTGTAATCACAAAACTAAACTGTGGCAAATCTCAGTGGAAAAAAAGTAATATGCAATATGGCAATATGATAAATAGTTCAATCAATCAATACTTGTGCAATTATAAAAAATGCTGAAGTGGAGTTAAATATTTTAAAACTCTTATTATTAACTTCCAAAATTCAGTGGAGTTGATATATATGCATGCGGTTTTCAACTTTTTAAGTATGCCATGTCACTGTTTGCTCAGCAACATCAATCTCTTTCCGCCTCACCTTTGGTCTATGTGTTTCTAGTGGTCTACGCGGTCTAGCTTTATGAATCAGTGGTGTATGAGTGTCTGCTTGAGTTCAGCATCTGCGTGTAGAGTCAGCAGTGTGTATAAGCAGTGGACTGTACAGCAGCTTACTGTGATCTGGATCAGAGCCACAGACACAGATAAGCACTGGACAGACGGCGGAAATCTGTGAGTTTGAGATGCTGCACAGATGCTTGAGGAGAGACGTGTGTTACAGTTTAAACGACCCACTTCGTGTCACTGCATTCCTCCTTTGTAAACTATGTGTTTTGGGTATCATTTTTAGGCATCTTTAAGTATGGAAAGATCCAGCGTGTACTTTAGTTTTTTGATCAAATGTGGCAGTAATCACATTTATGTTCTAAAAATAAATATATTTAAATAAACTCACTTTTTTAGGAGATATTACTAATATATTATATTAAGCTGCATAGCTGTATTTCATTATAAAGATAATAAATATTTAATGAGCATATGATAATTTCTGATTGATAATGTGAATTTGAAGGATCAATATTGTAATTGCAGGATAAAACTACACGAAACACCATAACACATTTTTTGAGATGTTGACCGTCATATATATACCATTAAAACTACACTCTTTCAGCAGTTCCTCGCATCCAATATCTCGTTTGTCACGGGGGTCATGCATGAAATGTTCCTGGATGAAAGTGAAAGTGCCAAACTGCCGTTAAAGTTGACAAATTGAGAATAAAACGTTCAAAATTACATAGAACTCCAGAGGAAATGTGAATATCGCTGTGTTGAATTATGTGCTATAACATGTAAAACAGGATCATGGAAAGAACATTCAAAACGCAACCCATGTATACACTTTAATCATTTTATTGTCTTATTCACATTAAAGGGCACCTATGGTGAAAAATCTACTTTTCAAGCTGTTTGGACAGAAATGTGTGTAAGTATAGTGTATAGACCTTCATATTGGGGTGATATAAACACACCCAGTCCTTTTTTTTCAAATTGAACAACATAAAAACGGTGGACCAATTGTATCGGTTTTCAGATCGACCGAAACTTTACGTAGGAGAGCGGTCCCCCCGCCCACCAATATTGATTGACAGCTGCGCGCATTAACATGTCCGGTAATCACGTGTATAATCATATCATCAAGAGAGGACGAGCTCAAAGCAGCCGGGAATAAAAGGTGTGTTCAGTTCGCTAGGATCATCAATCATCATCAAACGTGATCAAGAGTGAGGTTTACAACTTTAAAATGTTTTAAAACAGAGCATGTGTGTAAAGAATTACAGCGATTCACTTCAGATGCACTTAATCAGCACAGCCGCGTGTCAGAACAATTATAAAGGAAGACGCTTCAATCGCGGTTTGTGGACGTTAAATCAGGTTTATTTTGTACATTAATATAAGAGATATCCATACAGCAGTGGAGATTACCAGTGTCATGTCACATATGCGTGCAAAACGAGTGCAAAGCTTAACGCGCTGTCTCTCTCTCTCTCTTTCTCTGTGTGTGTGTCTGCGTGTCTGAGCTATGTGTGTGTGTGTGTATGTCTGCGCTACGTTTGTGTGTGTGTGTGTGTATGTGTCTGCGCTGTGTGTTTGTGTCCTTGCTGTGTGTGTGCGTGAACTTTGTAATGACATTGTGTGTGACTTATTGTTGCAAATCCACAAAAAAATGCATCAAATACTGATTGTTAAAGTTCTTACTGTAGTATTTCTCACACACGTTACGTGAGATCTGCTTCCTGAGGCAGCCGACGGCGGCGATCGCTGACAGGCACGTGGGAATGGTCGGCGGGGAGGACTAGCCATAAAGGGCCAGTACAAAAAAACAGCAAAACCTTTTTCCAGCTACATTATAGACACTTCAAACAGCTATAATAAATAATTTGATGGGTGTTTTGAGCTGAAACTTTACAGACACATTCTGGGGACACAAAAGACTTATATTAAATATGAAAAAAGGGGTAACCTATGTGCCCTTTAAGGCAAATAATTCCATTACTGATGTCCATGTCTGCTTCCCCTGTATTTGTGCTGCCCGTGTGAAAATCAGCTGTAGTTCACTTGATGAAACTCCCCTTTTCAAGCAAACCCTTCCCTCTTTCACCACTCGACACTTTCACCTAAACAAAGTTGGACTTTCCTGACTTTTTTCAATCTAGAGGTGTGAAAACACCCTGCTGAGACACGGCGGTTTCATGACCCTTTAAAGCACTGAAGATGTTTTGAATATTAATAAGATTTCTCTATTTTTTTACTCTGCCTTTGCTAAAAAAATAAATTAAATGATTAAACATCCACAGTAACAATATAACCAGCATATTCTCAAAGCATAACTGACAGAAAATGACAATATTTAAATGAATTCTGCGCAAGGATCTGAAAATTACATTTTATTTTCTTCTACACCATTGTGCTTTTCTATTTTCCCATCCTTCTCTCTTTCTTGCACTTTCTTTCCTCTCTTTCCCTTAAGGCTTATAGATTATGTTCTAACGTGGCACTAAAATACTCATTACTCATCTGCCATAAGGATGGATTAATGCTACGGTGTGAGGCGGCTTTATGTAGAGCTGTATGGGTACACGTAGAACAGAAACACTCCTGCTCATCATTATAAGACTTGAGCGATGTCCCCCCCAGCATCTACCCATTGCTTTTAATTTAAAGTCCCTCTGAAATTACAGTCCTAATATGAATTTGTCTAATTTGTTAGGTTCTCTAGTGTACATTGATTCAATGTTAAATTGTTCTCTGATATCTACATAGTAAAGCCCAATCCAAAGTTTATTTTTGTACCCCTACCCCTTCCCCTTGGCCCTTTAAACAGAGTATGAAGGAGAAGGGCTTCAAATTTTAACCCTAAAAAATGGGACAGCACCTGAACACATCATCAAATGTCATCGTGAGCTCTTGCTTCATATGAGATTGACGACAGCGACTGCTGTAGTGATTCCAGTTGTGTTATTTTTAGGTATTTATCTTCAGGAAATTACTGAAGACATTTATCATGTTATCATAACGATCAAGGAGGAGTAAGGGGAAGAGCTATGGGGTAGAATTGGGATTGGGCCTAAGTATGTGCCTTATCTAAGTTCAAAAAAAGGATCCAGAATTGGTTTTACATGCCTATAAATAACCACAGGAATTACCTCTAGAATTAAAAGTTAGGTTTTGACCATATTTGGAATGGTCATGAATATTAATAAGCTCTCTCTGAAGCACCATGGCTCAGTTGGCAACAAAATATATAACAAATTGAGTAGATCCCTCGTTAAATGACAATCTTTTCAAGTGGTAGAGAGACTCATATTAGCTGAAAGGGGTGAGTGGGTTGTGTTTGTGCCACTAAAGTAACTTAGTTTACTCCTGAGTTGTGGTGGATGAAATATAGGCTAAATTACAATAATACTTAACAAAAGGGACTGATGGAGATGTATTTAGAGTTGCATTTTTTTTTTTTATGTTTTAACAAATGCAAAAACAGAGGGAGGAATTAATACCAATCTCTGCATAAACAAATGAGTTTTTGAAGTTTACTGACATTCTTTCGCTCCAGAATTTTTTTTAATTAAAGACACACACACACACACACACACAAATTAGCTTGTGTTTGTTGCCTCATTACAAACTTACATGTCAAACTTCACAATATACATGTTAAACTAACAAAAGTTACTATTAACCAGAGTTTGGGAACTGAATGATAATCTTTCCAGAATTATGTGTTCTACCAACAAGCTGTAATGAGATGAGATACTCCATGCATAACCTGCGAGCTCTATAACATCAATATAATTTTCAAAATAAGAGTTCCATATACATATTTGATAAACTTAAAAATAATGGAAAATTATCATTGTTGTAATCTCACTAGGAAACTTTGTGGCCAGTCAAATGTTGCCTGAGGCGTGCATATTAAAGGGCCATAAAACTCTCCTCTTTCAGTTCAAGTCTACCTCAGAATTTTTTCGAAAAAGGCTCCGAGATGGGCGTGGAGTGCTGCAAGCGGAGGGAGGAGTGGGCGTGGCCGGCAGAGCAGGGGAAAAAAAAGAAAGGTTTTTGTCAGTTGGCTAATTTAACCTAAACAGTAGGTAATTTAATGCTGTGACATCTCCGATATGCTATTCACAATTTCATATAATATATGTAGCACGTTGTTTCCTTTAGAGGAAAAATAAATAAATAGATAAATAATTTAGTTTTACTAGTAGTTTACATGTTTATTTATTGAGAAAGAAAAAGTTCGTATGTTGTTTAAAAATGTATAGCTGTGTCATAGTGTGTTGTATTAAACCAGTAGAACGATAGTTGGAGAAAACCCTCCTACTTTCAAAGTAAAGTGTACGTTATTGGTTCGTCTGAGTTTGGGGGAGGGGCTAAGGGACTGTACGAGAGAGAGAGAAGGAGTGTGAAGGGTGAAACTGAAAGGAGACTGCGCCTCGTGAAGCAGAAAAAACTTAACCATTTAAGCCGGACAGGGTTGAATTTAAGGATTTCTTTTGTTCAGCGCATGAGTAACAGTGAATAGTTTATTCAGTAGATCACTGGGCAATGTTGTTGTTTTTTTGAAGAGTTAGCACTGAGAAAAGAGTGAAACTATCTTCCAGCATTAGTTACAGTGCGTGAGACACGTGCAGGAGTGACTAATTAGCGAATCTGCAGACAGTAGTTGTTGTGGACGAACATTTTATCGACGTGAATAACGGCGATACGGAGGATTTCCCGCTTGGACGCATATGTACTGATCTGAACTGCCGAGGGGTTCGGGGTTTCCTGGAATACAGAGGATTTGTTGCTGTGTGCCTGCCGTGTGTATCAGAGGACATCTACACACCCAAATCGAGTGCCCTAAATCAGGAGAGCTCATTGGATTAAAGGTACCACTGTTTAGTTTGTTTTATTTGGCTCTTCGGAGTGAAGCGGCCAATTATTGTTTGCTTTTGAGGCCACAACGATCGCCAGCAACGGTACAGGCCTGCAACGGGGATTGGGAAACTGTATGTGTGTGTGCGTGTGCGTGCATGAGTGGGCCCACGTGAATCAGAGCATTTATCGGTCACATTGAAAGTTTAATAATCTTTAATATAGAGGTTTGTGTTACAGTTTACTACATTTTGGGAGGTAATAATAACATATATACAGAAAAATACACCTTTTAAAGACAGTTGTAGTATATTGGTCGGTTAATTTTTATAGAGGGAATATATAATTGGATTGGAGGGATTTCTGTAAGGGATTAACCCCTTAAGTGCTGCATTATTTTATATTACTGTATTTCTTTTTGTTTGATAAATCTCTGTAAACCTCTTAATAGCTAACGCTGTCCTATGTGATTTTATATTTTCTTATTTATTTTTATTTGTTAAATAAATAGTATAAGTGAGTTAATTTTGAACAATCTCTTCCTGATTATTAAAACATAGTTATACAGTCTGTTGCTATTGCAAGCTTTCTATGTGATTTGAAATTCTACGGATTCTAACAAAGGGTTCCAGAAGTTATTTTGTCGAGAGACAACCCAATTAGGACCTGGGAGTGCCCTAAGTGCACAGTAACTAATTCTGTGAGGTAAGAGGGCGCTACATAACCACATTTTGTTTCATCATTATAAAGATAATCATGTTTAAATGAACGCTAAATGAGGACTTCTCTCCTCCTGAATCCCTGGGTCTCAATGCAGACACAGTGGACAGCAGCACAGCAGGTCTCTTTCCCTGTCTATTCCAAGCATTAGCCTTGCCGGTCATCTGGAGGATTTTAAACACACAGTAGGTGAACAGCAGCACGTATGTAGGCGATGTGTCTTAATAGTAACAAACTCAACTGATAAAAGACAAAGTCCGCCATTTCATAGAAGGAAAGTACGTTCATTCATTCATTCATTTTCTTTTTGGCATAGTCCCTTTATTAATCTGGGGTCGCCACACCGGAATGAACCGCCAACTTATCCAGCATATGTTCTACGCAGCGGATGCCCTTCCAGCTGCAACCCATCTCTGGGAAACATCCATACACACTCATACACTACGGACAATTTAGATTACCCAATTCACCCAATTGTACCGCATGTCTTTGGACTGTGGGGGAAACTGGAGCACCCGGAGGAAACGCATGCAAAGGCAGGGAGAACATGTGAACTCCACACAGAAACTGAGGCAACAGCACTACAACTGCGCCACCGAAAGTATGTTCAGTCATGTATAATTAAGAAGCATGGTCTTCTCATAGGAATAGAAAGCTCAGCTATGAATAATAATAAGAAACCGACGCATCATCACTCCCCTAGCAGATGAGCACACTACATCATCAATTTTGATCCCACCCCAAAAATGATTTAAAACCCAGAAGATGTTGACAAAAGCTCAAAATTATCCAGTTTTCCCCACAATTAAAGCTGACGTGCTAATGTTGTCTGAACTGATGCTCAACACACACAAATCTGCAAACAGCTACTCTAACTGACAGTACCTAACACAGCAGAGGCAAAGCGCATGCTTGTGGAAGCATCACGCTTTTTCTGGTGACGTAGAGCCAGTCTGCGAATCACAGCACATTATGTTAGCTGACCAATCAGAGCCTCTTAAGGGCAGGCCTTTCAGAGGAACTAGGAAATATGACAGTGGTTTTCATATTAGCTGAGTAGCTGTATATAATCAAAGTAAGATATATATAAAATAACATGATTTTTTTTTTTTTTTTTACAAATAAAGCATGAGCACACTACTTTGCACCTTATAAACACAACCAAGCTTTAAAAATACACTCTACCTCTTTAAAACAGTAGTTCATAGTCGCCATTTTCCTTTTATAGTTAATTTTCTTCATGTTTTTCATGTTAAATTTCTCAATGACATGCAAGTAAACAAGCAAATGAAAGATTACAAGAAATAAAACAAGGAACGGATTTTTCAATTAAATTCCATTCCATTCATCTTTATTTGTATAGCGCTTTGACAATGTAGATAGTGTCAAAGAAGAACAATGTAGATAGTGTCAAAGAAAAAGTAGATGGTGTCACATAGAATATTATAGTTAGATTTCCTTTCTGTCACACGAGGCTTTCAACTTCCTATCCTTAATTCCAGGATACAAAATGGAGGCAACTCCTCCAAAATAAAGACAATTTTCATGTTGCTAAAACTTATAAATACAATTTTCTAGGAAAAAATAAATAAAAATAAAAATCCTGGGGAAAATAAATGCAAAACATATTCATACAGGACACTATTACACACAAGGCTACATCTATGGAACCATTTAGAAAAATTTGGGCACAAATGGGTTAAAGACTACCATCAATGAACATTTTTTGGACCTGTAACCACCAAATAGAGGTGCTCTTGCTCCACAAGCTTTCTCAAAGGGCGACATTTAAAACCCATTTTGCCACAGCCGGGAGTCTATTCCACAAACCAGAGCTGCTTTAAATGAGATTATTTCCCAGAGATTGGCCAGTGACCCCTTTAAAAGGCTCACCTACGGTGTGTGTGTACACACACGCTAAATTATTTACACCATGAAACAAGTGCGGTGTGCTCCATGAATAAATGAAGGCCGGAATGCCCTGTTCACCGGAGCACCCGTGGCTGCGGCTTCCAAACACACTTTAATCAACAGATAAATATTTCACCACTTAATCAAGGATGGCGTTTAAATTCATTCTACTTATAATTTGATTCACGATCATTTGAAGTTGTGAGCAGAGAGATATTAGTCTGATTTATAATTTTTTTTTTTTCGCCATTCAGACAGATATGTGCGTAGGCTGCATGTGCATTATAAACACTGTCTGGCATTGGTAATTAGCTCTGAGCAAATCACTGTAAATTGATTTTAATGCATCAGCAGACAAGCTCTGCTTTTTTTGCGACTCATGTAAATATAGAATCCCCGTCTCTCTGACCTTCAGTACAAATTTCAATCCATAAGACCCACGCTGAACTCAACTGAATGTGCATTTTAGATTAGTTGCTTATTTAATTCATTGACGCAGTTAGTAGAACTGTATAATGCAGATTTCATTTTCATTACTGTATCCATTTTGTCTCATTCATTCATTCATTTTCGGCTTAGTCCCTTTATTATTCAAGGGTCGCCACAGTGGAATGAACCGACAACTTATTCAGCATATGTTATACACAGCGGATGCCCTTCCAGCTGCAACCCAACACTGGGAAACACCCATATATTCTTGCATTCACACACATACACTACGGCCAATGTAGCTTATTCAATTCGCCTATAGCGCATATCTTTGGACTGTGGGGGAAACCGGAGCACCCGGAGGAAAGAACACAAGGAGAACATGCAAACTCCACATAGAGATGCCAACTGACCCTGCCGGGGCTCAAAACAGCAACCTTCTTGCTGTGAGGCGATCATGCTTCCCATTGCGCCAACGTGATGCCCCATTTTGATGCCCATTTTTTATTAACATTGATGGTACAATAAATAACCTTTACTATACGGGACCTTTTTATTTTCATTCATTCATTCTTTCTCCTTTGGCTTAGTCCTTTATTTATCAGGGGTTACTACAGTGGAATGAACCACCAACTATTCCAGCATATGTTTTACACAGTGGATGCCCTTCCAGCTGCAACCCGTTACTGGGAAACACCCAACCATCTCGCATTCACACACACATACACTATGGCCAATTTTGTTTATTAAATTCGCCCATACCACATGTCTTTGGACTGTGGAGGATATTGGAGAAATGCCAACTGGCCCAGCTGGGACTCAGCAATCTTCTTGGTGTAAGGAGCAGTGCTAACCATTGAGCCACTGTGCCACCCTCACCTTTTCATTTTGCTAAAGATTATTTACATTGTTCTTTTAAGAACTCTTTACTGAAAGGTTCTTTGTGACAGTCATTTTCAAAGTATACAAATCACTTGGGTAAAAGCATAATAAAAGGACTCTAGTAAAAGCTATAAAGTCATCCATTTTGTTTTTTCTTCACTCAAAGTACAAAAGTACGAGATATTAATGTAATTGAATATAAGAAGTAACTGTTTTGCAAGAAAATGTATAAACAATGTAAATGTCATACACTGAAACCCATGCTAATAATTAATGAAAACTCAAGTGTGCAAACAAGTGAAAATAACTAAATAAACCACATAGCCTTATATATGCTGTATCACACGGTTTTGGACAATGGAAGTGAGGATCCCATTGCAGAGTCTTTATTCAACATAGAATAGTCAAGCAGGAAAGGATCAATCACTGGAGCAAACAGAATCAAAAAGGGCAATCCAAAAGACTTGTCAAAACCAAGCAAGGGATCGGTACAGGAAGCTAACATCAAAAATCAACAAACAAAGCAAAGAATCAAAACATGGCAACGCAAGGAGAAACACTTCGTGATGCAACAGGTAGAACAACAACAAGACTCAGCACATGTGTGTGCAAGTGTGGTGTATTTATAGTCCATTTAATCAGTTCATCATGATCCTCTGGCTGTGTGAGTGTAATCAATGTAAAACTGGAACAGGTGTGTGTGTGAGGTGGTTGACAGGATTGTAGTTCTTGTGGTGGCAGAATTGTAGTCCGAGTGAAAGTGTAGGTTCTCCAGCGGACAACCGGACAAACTGGTTGCGGCGGGAAAGCCCTCCACATGGAGGCGAGTGGCCGGCCGGCAAGCGCCGAAAGGAAATGCATCACACCGCCTCGCAGCGTTCGCTTAAAAAAATGAAATGCAGCCATACGCACCCCCGGCTACGTATTTCGCGGTCTCCAGAAACGTCCACGGGACTACGTTTTCAGAATGAGCCTGGGTTGTTTAAATTAGTAACTTAAATTTGGTGTCATCCGTCACATGTACTCAAACTGAGAGAATTTGCTGTTTTGCATTTAAGTCACTGAATGTGCAACGCAATCTCATGGCAATTCGTAACTTTTTGATTTAGTGGCTAATTCGTATCAATACGATCAAATTCGTACAATTTAGTACGATTTGCTCATCACCCAATGACGGTTGGGTTTAGGGGTGGGGTTAGGTGCCACGCCTCCTTTTTAAAATCATACATTTTTGTACGACTGAACTCGTACGAATTCGTACAGATTAGCCACTAAACTGATAAACGTAAAATACTTACGTTTTCTCGCGAGATCAGGCTCGAATATCAACTGGATACTCATTCTGATCAAATCATTTGAATCAGTGAGTTGATGATTTACGAACAGATGCAATCGAATCATACCTGTTCACAAAGTGTTCAGTGTGATTTGTGAAGTGATTTAACAGTTTAACTCACAAGATTAAGCTGTTCACAAACTGAACACTTTCAGTCTATATTTCTATCTCTGCTACATTTAAATAAAGCAATGGAGTAAAATACAATATATTGTTTTGGTATATAGTGTATAGTGAAGCTAAATTTCCTCAAAGTGTTTATACAATGTTTAGTGTTTATACAATGTTTAAGAGTGTAGACAAAGTTGTTGGCGCAATAGCCTAGTGGTTAGCGCGCCCACATATGGTGCAGTTGCGCGTCACGAGTTCGAATCCCGGCTCGATGACCTTTCCCTACCCTACCCCGCTCTGTCTCTCCAACTTCACTTCCTGTCTCAATACTGTCCTATCTAATAAAAAAAAAAAGTGTAGACAAAGTTAATCACACTGCCACAAAGTAGTAGCTTTTGATTGGTTCCGTTCATTTTTACTCGTCACCTGAACGAAAGACTGTTCCCGCAGGTCAAAGCGCAGACATTCCTGACTCATATCTAGTCCCTGAGCTTTTCCCAAAACTCTGTGACTGACTGTTTCTCTGTATTTTTTCTGCTGCGCTAATGGCCTGGATCAAATAGGGAAGTATCAGACATTCAGAGCGAGGGAGAGAGCGAGAGATAGAGAATATGAGACGAAGCTGATGGATTTGTATTCCTAGGTTTGACTGTTTTCTATGAGAGTCACGGATGTAAAGATCAATAGTAGACCTGTAGTCTGCAGAGGAATAAAAGTGTATTGTCTACCTGCTTACTTACAGATTGGATTTTGTGTATGTGTGCATGTGTATGTGTGTGTGACTTTAAGTAGCTAGATTTGTAAAATAACTCAACCATTGCATTATTTCCTTTTCTTTTTTTGTTCTGGAAATTTAAAGATAAACAATGTCTATTAGAATTTATTATTATTATTAATATTATTATTTATTATTATTATTATTATTATTATTTATAATTTATTTTTATTATATTGTTATATTATTTATTATTATTATTATTATTATTATTTATAATTTATTTTTATTATTATTATTATTATTATTATTATTATTTATTATTATATGATGAATAGTATTATTATTATTATTATTTACATTTATTATTATTAATATTATTTTTTATTATAATTATTTATTTTTTACAATTTTTTAATTATTATTATTATTATTATTTATTTTTTACTATTTTTTAATTATTATTATTTATTATAATAATTATTATTATTATTATTATTTATATTTATTATTATTTATTTTTTACTATTTATATTATTATTATTATTATTATTAGTAGTAGTAGTATTTTAATCTGCTCACCTTGATCTGAATTTGTTGTGTTTACCAAAGATTTTCAGAATGTTCCATTTCTTTAAAGTTTTCTGAGAGTTGTAACAAAAAAAACAATCCCATATTTAATGTGTGTGTGTGTGTGCTTGTTTTTATATCACGGTGGGGACTTCTGAATACACATAGACTCATGGGGCCTTTTTTCACCGTGGGAACCACAATTGAGATCCCCAAGAGTAAACATGCTTATACATCATAGAGAATTAAGTATATAAAATTTCCCGTTTTACATTTTTAATTTCTATAGCTTCCCAGAATCCAAAAAGAGCCACATATTGATAAATAGTGTTATGACAGCTGTTTTAACATTCATATATGATTAAACTGCCTCTTGTTACAGTTATGAAATAGTTTGATATTACGCAGGAAATCTTCATGGGCCAATGACATGACCACATTAAAATAGTCTATAGCAGAAATATCATTACGTCTATAAGAGTCCAAACTGAGATAAAAGAACAAGTGTGTGTGTTGCACTTCTGGTGTCCCAAGTTTGAATCCCTGTTGGCAGACTTTTCCTAATTCTTTCCCTATATACACTCATCCTATCATCTGACCAATCAGAGGAAAACAGACTCCCAGAAAGCAGAAACTTAAAGAGAAAGCATAATTAAACCAATTCAGACACTCTGAGCACAAGAGCACATGCTGAAACACACTATCTGACAAAAGTATTGTCGCCTATCCACATTTTAGGAGCAACAAATAATAACTTGACTTCTAGTTGATCATTTGGTATCAGAAGTGGCTTATATGAAAGGCCTCTAGATTACGCTTATTTTACCAGAATAAAATATGATCATGCCTTGATTTTTAAATATTTAATTAGGACAGTACGGTCTGACTTTGCTGAGACTAAAGTCTTGTCACTTAACAGAAATAATGTCCAGTATAGAATATAAGGTCATGGTGCAGTGGAAACAGAATGAATATTGTGTATGACTCCCATGAGCTTGGACGACTGCATCCATACATCTCTGCAATGACTCAAATCACTTATTAATAAAGTCATCTGAAATGCCAACGAAAGCATTCCTGCAGGACTCCCAGAGTTCCTCAAGATCTTCAAGGCCTCCTCTTTCATCTTATCCCAGACATGCTCAATAATGTTTATGTCTGGTGACTGGGCTGGCTAATCCTGGAGCACCTTGACCTTCTTTGCTTTCAGGAGCTTTAACATGGAGGCTGAAGGATGAGAAGGAGCGCTACCCTGCTGAAGAATACGCCCTCTCCTGTGGTTTGTAATGTAATTGGCAGCACAAATGTCTTGATACCTCAGGCTGTTGATGTTGCCATCCACTATACAGGTCTCTCGCATGCCCCCATACAGAATGTAACCCCAAACCATGATTTTTCCTTCACCAAACTTGACTGATTTCTATGAGAATCTTGGGTCCATGTAAGTTCCAGTAGGTCTTTGCAGTATTTGTGATGATTGGGATGCAGTTCAACAGATGATACTCTTACAACTGGGATTGACGACAAGACTTTTGTCAGGTAGTGGATAAGTGTCCTTTTTAACAGACAGTTATAAACCTAGAATAGAAGACATAAAAAAACCTCCAAAATTAAGCCAGCAACCTTAAATATTGCATAATATGGCACTTTAAACCGCTAAACAAATTTGCCAATTGCTTCCGATTCTTCCAGAAGCCTCTGCGGCACCCCCCTAACCTTTAGTGGAGCTTCCATTGCATCAGCCTGTGAAGACGTTTTGGTTGCAACTGGAAGCTTTTATTCTAAAGACGATCTCTTAAGGAGGAAGAGAGCGAGATATAATGAGGGAGAACTGTGTGTGGAGGGGGTGTATGGGGACTCAAAGCGTGCATCTGTTCTCTTCCACTTGGCCTGTGCCCGGCACATCCCGTCTCCACGGTGATGCTCAGGGGCTCATCATCAGCACCTGTGAACAATTCATTACTATAACCTAACTGCAGGGTGTGTGTGAGAGGGAAAGGTTTGAGTTTGGCCTGTTAGAGCCATGTGCTGCCCTGAGGGGGTGCACTCATTTGAGAGAGTGGAACAGAGAGAGAGACAGATGAACAGAAGGACCCAGGAGAGCCCAAACCGGTCAAGCTATTCAACAGCTTGGGCAATTTAAACAGTAGCTCGCATCTTGCCAGGTTTTCTCTCTCCAGCTCTCGTTTTCTCAGAACGCGGGCCAATTTTTGCGTCTGTGTCAATACTGCTCGGCGTTTGCATCGGGCGCATTTGTTCCTTTATTTGAGCCCAAATCTGGATGCAGGTTGTGAGATCTGCTTGTTCACACACATTCCTCAAATGTTTGCGATATTAGTTTGAGGCAGTGATGTCAAATACAAGCGTTTTCATCTGCGCGTTTTGAAATTCAGAAATGTAATTGATACAAATAATGACTTTGGGAAATGAGCACAGTTTTTTATTGTGGACATGATGTTTGTTTGATATTTATTTGCGGGTATGAGTTACAAAAAATGTCAGGAGGATATTGTGAATTATAGGAATTGATGTTATAATACATACAAATCTGCTTCATTACTTGAGTCAGAAATCAAGAACAATTGAAAGGAAGAAGCTGAAAGAAAGAAAGAAAGAAAGAAAGAAAGAAAGAAAGAAAGAAAGAAAACAGCAATTAAATAAAATAGTAATTAAATAATTCCAAAATGTTAAATATTGTATTATAATCATGTAGAAATGAATGAATGAATGAACGAACGAACGAACGAACGAACGAACGAACGAACGAGCGAACGAACGGACGGACGGACGGACGGATGTACAGACAAACAAACAAACGAACGAACAAACGAACAAAAAAACGAATGATTGAATGAATTAATGAACAAATTAATGAATGAATAAAAGCATGAATGAATGAGTAAATATATAAATATGTACGCACAGTTAAAGTCAGAATTATTATAGGCCCCTCGTTTATTTTTTCCCCAATTTCTGTTTAACAGAGAGAATATTTTTTCAACACATTTCTAAACATAATAGTTTCAATAACTCATTTCTAATAACTGATTAATTTGTTTATTTGTATTTATTTATTTGATGACAGTAAATTTTTCAAGACTAGACATTTTTCAAGACACTTATACAGCTTAAAGTTCAGTATTATACCATTGAAAAAGATGAATTGATAAAACCATTCCCCTCACCCCCTCCATCATAAACACTTTCTACCTTTAAAACAAGTCATTACCATCACCATAAATCAAAACATTGGCTTCATTCCGAATGAACAGAAATGTAGAGGAAGAAGGAAAAGTTAAAAGGCAGAAACGAAGAGGGGAAGGAGAAGGAAAGGAGGCAGGGAAGTGTGAAGCAGAGATTCGCTCCCTCGGTGAGAGCGAGAGCTTTGGAGAAATTGCATTGAAATATGGAAAATTGCCCTGCAAGGTGCCAGCAGAGAGACACTATTAAGAGAGCCTCGAGATGTAGCCAATCACGTAACACATGATGTCCATGTAATGACAGATGGGCCACATTCACACTCTACTTCCAACGTGTCTCAAATTCAGAGAACGCATTACACTCAACAGGGCAGCGATTCATTTTGTTGAGGACACGTGTGTTGGAAAATGGGAAAATACCTGTGGCGTCTCGCAGGTGCACGATGGGTTTGGTTGACTTTGCAAAGCTGCCAACGGCTTAATGCGGAGGTAAATTACAAGCCCATGCTTTCAGAGTGAATTATGACTAAATATATATGGCACATTGACAAAAACTAAATGACAAAAAAAGTTTTAGGTTGACGAATATATGTCAACAGCTACAATCACGTACTGTAGATAGTTGAAATAACATTCATAGTCAACATCCACTGTACAAAGTGAAAACTTAAATTAATTACTTTAGCATGTTTCAACTACATGAATTATTTAGTTTCCACTACATTTATTACGGTTTTCAGTAATAAATAAAGTTGGAAAAACTTGATTCTTTTAGGTTTAAGGGTCACTGTGTTGAATTTAAGTTACATTGCATCTACATGCCAACTGATTCTCATTAGATTATAAGTAGACTGTTAGGTTCGGTTGGGGTTAGGGTTAGTGTAAGTTGACATGTACTTGTTTCAATAGTCAGTTAAATGTCTGCTTAGCAGCAGTATCAACAGATATTAAGCAGACAGTCTACTAATACTCAAATGGACCATTAAAATAAAGTGTTACCGGTGTAAGAAGTTGAAGTCATTTATTTAAGTTGATCCAAAGAGGCTTTTTTAGTTTGGTTTGTGGGCATTTATTTCAGCAGATACACTACATACAAAATGACTTTTGCTGCTCGTTCAAACTACTTATTTAAAATGGGTTTGTATTTTAAAACACAGTTCTTATATTGATTTTATTTTATTACAGTTTTAATTGCAATCCACTTAAATTTGTAAAAACTATTAAGTTCACTTAATTGATTTGCGTTGTGACAACATGATGGAGTGTGGAACCCAGCAATTTGACACTATATAGTAACACATATAGTTTATGCAAGAAATTGAACATTATTTTGACTATTACCTTTTATTGTCCATAATAATTTTCAGGAGTCACATATATTATTATTTTTTACTCTAACGATGACATCAGCCATTGACTTGCGTTTGATGAATCACCAAGCACCACAGTTTCAGCTATAAGTCTAATTTAATGTTAAAAAATGCATCACTGTACATCTTTGATGAGCTGAGAATGAGTACATTAACAGCACATTTCCTTTTTTTGGTGAACCGTCCCTTAAAGGATAGTTAACTATTATTAGGAGCAGATCAAATGGGTGCAATAAACAAATGTGACCAAAAAACAACTCACTGGTATTAGTATATAATTTAACATTTTAGAGGGTGTCAGTTATTATAGTATATTTTACTGACTATTCAAATATAACTACATAAAACTAAACTGTATGTAAAGTACATAAAAAAAGACATGATATAATATTACAAGCTGCAACAATGCTTAAGAACTAATCTGTGAATTTGACAAACTGCTCAATGATATTAATACTGATTATGATCAGATTTTTTAAAAACAAATGACATTTAGATGGAGAGACCTTATAATTATATAGATTTAAAAAAACAAAAAACAAATGTGTGGCCAAATATTGTCCAACCCAAAATAAATAAATAAATAAATAAATAAATAAATAAATAAATAAATAAATAAATAAATAAATAAATAAATAAATAAATAAATAAATAAATAAATAAATAAATAAATAAATAAATAAATAAATAAATAAATAAAATAAAAAATATAAATAAATAAATAAATAAAACATAAATAAAATATAAATAATAATAATAAAAGAAAAAATAAAATAAAATAACAAAAAAAATATAAAAAAAATAAAATAAGAATTGTAAATATTAATTTTAAAAAGTATAATCAGAGGTTGGTTTGTCAGTACAGTATTTGACTCAAATTAGAGTTGACACAAAACAGAAAAACTGTGTTGGGTTGACATAAAACTGTACAGCCAAAACTGTGACACATGTCCATCATTGTTATTCAATTATTACAGATTCTTCCACTACTTAAAAGCACATAAAACAATGACTGATAACAGTTTTAATATCTTATATATATATATATATATATATATATATATATATATATATATATATATATATATATATATATATATATATATATATATATATTTCTTTAAGGTTTTCACCTTTAATAGACAGGACCAGTGGAGATTACAGACAGGAAAGTGTGGGGAGCAGAGAGAAGGGAAGGACTGGCAAAGGACCTCAAACTGGGAATCGAACTCAGGTCGCCATGAGCACCTTAGTGCTATGTGTCGATGGTCTAACCACTAGGCTATTGGCATCGACATGATTTTAATTTCTAAATGAATTTTTTCAACTCAGTGATTAGGTTAGTCTATAATTCACTCAAATATAAGTTAAAGGAACTCAACATCTTTCATTCAATCATACATATCAGCAGAATAAGCTGCCAAGTAGACCAGTTCTAATGCTAAATGTAAATAAAATGGCTCTGCAATGCATAATATATTGTCTATTTTACAAATAGGTGTTACTCTGAATACAAGAGTACCTGCTAAATCACTTCCCTATAACACAAATTGAACGTTTGTTTTGAGTTCTCATTCAATAGCTTTCAATCCAGAGGCTTGAAAAAACACTTTGACATGTAGAAGGTCAAAACACTCGGCTTTGTTTAGATTTTATTAACTATAACTTTGACTTTTTAATCAGTTTGTGGTCTCGTTTTATCTGTAACACTGTAAGCTATGACATCCACTTGCCTTTTACTACAAAGACGCCGTATTTGTGTGTAAGTACCATGGTAAAACGATGTAAACAACAGGTCTCCGGCAGAAACGGGGACATAAACAAATGAATAACCATCCATAATTCAACAATATTGTGTTGGTGGACTAAATGTGATCTACGGGATGTTGTTCTGAGGACTCTTACCTTTCAAAATAAACTGTGATCTACAGCAATGAATGCGTGTGTGTGTTATTATTGGGTGCTTAAGGGTTGTAGCTTTAAACTGATGTACAGTTTTTCAAGATTACTCATGTTCTTTTTGGTGTAATCTATTAATAAACATTGACATGTCGAAAAATAGCACCCTGGTGCGTCGGCGTCCGGGCGCTAGCTATAGGGTTAACATATTAATATAGATTGCAGCATCAGCTCTTTTCCAAAGGGTCTGGAATGATTCATTCAAGGATCCAGTCTCTTTCAACTTTCAGACAAGGCTAGTTCTAAAGTTTTTGTTGAAGTCAAACTGTTGTATAATCACAATTATCACATTCATAGCAGTGCGATATGATTGAATATTAGCACATATGTGATTACTTATGGCTAAATCGCATATTATGTTTACATACTCTATAGCATGACACTGCTACCCCCGCTGAAAAATCCAGCTTAAACAAGCCTAGGCTGGTTGGCTGGTTTTAGCTGGTCGACCAGCCTGGCTTTAGAGGGGTTTTGGCCATTTCCAGGCTGGTTTCCAGCCATTTCCAGCCTGGTCTTAGCTGGTCAGGCTGGGTGATGACCAGCTAAAACTAGCTTGACCAGTCAAGCCAGGCTGGGAGCCCAGCCAAAAACAGCTATGTCCAGCTTAAACCAGACTGGTCATGCTGGTTTTAGCTGGATTTAGCTGGTCATTTTCCAGCCTGACCAGCTAAGACCAGGCTGGAAATAGCTGGAAACCAGCCTGGAAATGGCCAAAACCCCTCTAAAACCAGGCTGGTCAACCAGCTAAAACCAGCCAACCAGTCTAGGCTGGTTTAAGCTGGATTTTTCAGCAGGGACTCGTGTGATATTGCTCATATATCTCCATTTTTATCCTTAAAACACTGCAGACGCTTTACATATTACATTCTACATGAAAGCTAATATCCGAAAAAGCACAATAGGGACACTATTAAGTTTAAAACGGCAGCATCTGATCTCAAGTCCCTGAAAGACCGAAGAAAACTAACCTCAAAGTGATATAGTGTGGGTTAGCGTAGCATCCCGCTACCTCCCAATTAAATGCAGCATGCGCACCTCCTGCCAGAGCTCTGATCACACCCTGCATTTAAAAGCTCCGCTAAGTAAACGCACTCCGCTAAGACACATTAAACCTAGCTGTCATCACACTTAGTCAGTGCACAAACATGCTAATGCTAATTACATCGTAGGCTGTGCTTTTCCTCGCGACACTCCCTAACAGCGTAGCGGAGGTAAAGAGGCCACAGCGGGAATGCTAATGAACAGTAGCAAAACAAAGCCTTCCCTAATGACAGCTCTCAGATAACAGGGTACAGGCTGGCCAAGAAGAGCTGCTCTCTCTCTCTCTCTTTTTCACCCTTCTCTTTTTCTCAGACACTGTTAATTAGACCGGCTATATTTGGAAAGTATAAGCAAAAACTAAAAGCGTGAATGCAGCACTTCTACACAGATGTCGTCGGCTATAAAGGCTTATTTACGCTTTTGTTTTACTGTAGTGCGAACATCAGGGTGATTTACTGGGTTAACCCGAACATTTGTTTGACAGGAGCATTTTTCTTTTATGCATGACTCTCTAAATTGATTGGTCTTGGATTACACAAAATGGTGGACTGCTTACGACTTGCTAACAAGATAAACCGACTGCCACTTTTACAGATACGCAGATGATCCACCTGAGGCACATAAAAACTCAGGGGATGAATTGGATACAAAAATGTATTATACAAAGCCAGCGTTTGAAAAAAATGATGACTAGCACACAAACAAAATCAAATGCATTATCAACAAGGGTTTTCGGCCAAAAAAATAGAGGTGACGATAGCAAAAAGTAAAGAGAATGAGGGTTTTAAAGCCATTTTAAAAGGGCCACGAAAGCCCCCTGTTTCAGTAGGGTGTTTTCACACCTCCAGTTCAGGAGAAGTCAAGAAAGTGGGTGTGGACAAGTCAGGAAAGAGGGTGTGTCTAGCTCTGTTTAGGTGGGCGTGTCGGGGGAGGGAAAGAGGGAAGGTTTTGGATGAAAATGGGAGTTTCTGTTTGAGCACGCGCTGATTTTCACAAACAAACACAGACGCAGGAGAGAAAGACAGTGAGTGTGTTTACATGGACATCAGTAATCGAATTATTTGGCAAATCTTTAAATTGTCGACTTTAACTGCAGTTAGGTTCATCGTGATAAACTCTTCTCTGTGTGTAAAGTCCGCCGACATACATGGCGAGCCAACTGGACAAACTGGTAACAGCGGGAAAGCTGCCCATACAAAAGTAAGCAGTGAGCTGGTAAGCATGAAATGGAACGGCGCCATCCCGCCCTCGTAGCGTTCTTTTTAAAGACGAAATGCAGCCGTACATTCTTCAGGCTACATAATTTGTGATCTCCAGAAATGTATATAGGGTTACATTTTCGAAATGAGCCTATGTTGAAGTAAACCTACATGTGTCTACCTGTATTATGTCATATGTCGTATACATCAATCGTGCATTACGCACATTCGGCCGCAGATAGAAGTGATTGGAATTTAGAATTTACTAATTTTAAATATTTGTTACAAAAGCACAATGATCCGCCCTTAAAAAAAGACATGCGTTAACCCTGTGGTGACATATGAATTCGTTTGATAATGGATTTATGCTATTTTGAAAGCTTCAAATTAAAAGTCTCTGTCCAACACATTATACAGCATTAAAGAGTGAGGGGAAAAATGTAAATTACATCATCTGTGTTCATCTGAGACATAAACAGGTCACACACTGAGGATGGCATGAGGATGAGTCCATCATAGGGTCATTTTTACTTTTGGGATATATATATATATATATATATATATACAGTTGAGGTCAGAATTATTAGCCCCCCTGAATTATTAGCTCCCCTGTTTATTTTTTTCCCCCAATTTCTGTTTAAACAGATTTTTTCAACACATTTCCAATCATAATAGTTTTAATAACTCATCTAAAATAACTGATTTATTTTATCTTTGTCATGATGAGAGTAAATAATATTTGACTAGATATTTATTATTAGACGCTTCTATACAGCTTAAAGTGACATTTAAAGGCTTAACTAGGTTAATTAGGTTAACTAGGCAGGTTAGGGTAATTAGGCAATTTATTGTATAATGATTTCGATGATCGGAAAAAAATAGCTTAAAGGGGCTAATAATTTTGTCCTTAAAATGGTTTTTAAAAATTTAAAAACTGCTTTCATTCTAGCCGAAATAAAACAAATAAGACTTTCTCCAGAAGAAAAAATATTATCAGACATACTGTGAAAATTTCCTTGCTCTGTTAAACATCATGTGGGAAATATTTAAAAAAATAATAATTCAAAGGGGGGCTAATAATTCTGACTTCAACTGTATATACACATCATAAGGAGGCTACAACATGAGAAGATAGCAAAGACTCATTTTGTATGATGCAAAACTATAGCAGTACATTACAATTATTTTAAATTAAATTAACTTTGTTTTTTTTTTTGGGGGGGGGGGGGGGGGGGTTTTCTATAGTGTTCTTTTGCTTGGGTCAAATTGACCCTAGACCTGTAATTGCATTATTATATTGAATAAAAGTCATGTTTCTGAAGGGTGCAAGCGTAATTTTCAATACAACTAATGGGGTAATTCTGCGGTTATATCTGCCTGCTGGGTTTTAATTAAATCAGAGGAATATCATAAAAAAATTCAAAGGGGAAATAAAGGTTAATGACTAAATTACTATCATTATTTTACTAACATTATACATTACTGTGAGACAAAACATCAGTGTATATACATACAACCCAACCATGCTCTATGAGACAGAGATCTGGTTACTGCAGAGGGCATTTGAGGTCACTATCATATTCAAGTAACCAGACTGAGATGAAGTGAGCTTTGTGACATTGCACGTTATCATTCGGGAAGTAGCAACACAAGATCAGCACACTGCGGTCATAAAAAGATGTGAACATGGTCAGTAGCTATTTTTTAAGAGCTAATAGGACTTCAGTTTAGGTCACAATTCACTGTGCAGGGTGGGCCATTTATATGGATACACCTTAATAAAATGGCTGGTGATATTAATGTCCTGTTTGTGGCACACAAATGTGAGGGGGCAAACTTTTCAAGATGGGTGCTGACCATGGTGGCCATTTTGAAGTCGCCATCTTGGATCCAACTTTTGTTTTTTTCAATAGGAAGAGGGTCATGTGACACATCAAACGTATTGGGAATTCCACAAGAAAAACAATGGTGTGCTTGGTTTTAACATGAATTTATTCTTTCATGAGGCCCCTTACATATACTAATGTGCCACAAACAGGATGTTAATATCACTAACCATTCGCATTTTATTAAGGTGTATCCATATAAATGGCCCACCCTGTATTAACAAACTATTGACTAACCCTACTAACTTAATAAACTATTAAATAGCTGTTTATTAACAGTTAGTAAGGTAGAAGTCGGGTTTAGGTTTTGGGTAGGATTAGGAATTCAGAATAAGATCCTAGATTATAACTAATGAACAGTTAATATCTTAATAATTGGCAGGTAATAATTATGGAGCTAATAAAATACCAAAACAATCTGAAATTGAATTGTGTTCATTTGAATTATTGACAATTATAATTTTATAAATCTGAATTTGTATACGCCGTTAAAAATAGTTTTGAATGTGAATTTCTTATTTTGAATCTGAATTTTATAAGGTCTATATTGAACATCTGAAATGTAAGACAACTGAATTTGTCAAGGCTGAATTTTTTATAGACGTATTTTCAAACTTTTGATTTTTTTGTGTTCTGAATTCACAGATATCCAGTTTGTAAAAATACAGTTTCAAGATGAATTTTCAAGATGAAAAAATTCAGAACATCAAATTCATTCATTCATTCATTTATTCATTTTCTTTTTGTCTTAGAATCAGAATCAGTTTTATTGCCAAGTGTGCTTCACACACACAAGGAATTTGTTTTGGCTACAGAAGCTTCCAGTGTACATAAAGTGACAAGTGACAACACAAAATAAATATGAAAAAAATAAAATAAAATAAAAATGATGAACATTAAACAGATGCGGTTAGTCAAGAAACCTGGATGTTGAGTTGTATGTACAGATTGTTATAAATATACAGGTTATAAGGTGCTGTGTACAAGTGGGAATGTAGAAAGTATTGCGTTGTATATTGATATAAGGTGCTGCGTACACCTTAAAGTCCCTTTATTAATCTGGGGTCACCACTGTGGAATGAACCACCAACTTATCCAGCACATGTTTTACGCAACCCATCTCTGGGAAACATCCATACACACTCACATCAAACTCAGTATTCTAAAATTCAAAACTTGAAACGTCTACTCTTCCATGTTGGTCACCCCTGACCTACTTTCTGCTGAATTTGAATTTCACGATCTGAATTTCTGGTTTTGAATTTTATATATATATATATATATATATATATATATATATATATATATATATATATATATACAGTTAAAGTCAGAATTATTAGCCCCCCTTTGGTTTTTTCTTTTCTTTTTTAAATATTTCCCAAATTATGCTTAACCGAGCAAGGAAATTTTCATGGTATGCCTGATAATATTTTTTCTTATTTTTCTTATTATACTCTTATTTGTTTTATTTCCGCTAGAATAAAAGCAGTTTTTAGTTATTTTAAAAACCATTTTAAGGTCAAAATTATTAGCCCCTTTAACCTATATATTTTTTAATGGTCCACAGAACAAACCATCATTATACAATAACTTGCCTAATTACCCTAACCTGCCTAGTTAACCTAATTAACCTAGTTAAGCCTTTAAATGCAACCCAGGCTCATTCTGAGAACGTAGTCCCGAGGACGTTTCTGGAGACCGCGAAATACGTCCCAGGAGGTACGTATTTTTGCAGTTTTTGTTTTCACGAGTCCGCGAGAGGCCGCTGTGCGCGCTTTCTCCCGCGCCGTCCTCGCGTAAACCCGCTAGAGGCCGCTGTCGAACGACCTTCCGCCTGTCTGCCTGGACGACTGAATTATTGACCGTGCGACCAGCCAATCGGCTGACCCACCCTCCTCCGTCCCTAAACCCAACCAACGACGATTCACAAAAGCCGTCCAGAAAAAGAAAAGCCCTCGTCTGATTTTTATCACGTTTTCGGATTTTGACCACGTTCTCACCCTGTGACGAACTGGTTTGCTTTATTTTTTGGATTTTGTTTTCTTACCTGATTTCTGGAACCACTCTTCCCCGGACTCGAACCCGTTCGTCGTCGTGGTCAGCCCCTCTCTGTGCCTCGAGTCCGCCAAAGTACACGAAGAGCTAACCGGACAAACTGGTTGCAGCGGGAAAGCCCTCCACACGGAGGCAAGCGGCCGGCCGGCAAGCGCCGAAAGGAATGGCGTCACACCGCCCCGCAGCGTTTGCTTAAAAAAATGAAATGCAGCCGGACGTACCCCCGGCTACGGATTTCGCGGTCTCCAGAAACGTCCACGAGACTACGTTTTCAGAATGAGCCTGGGTTCTTTAAATGTCACTTTAAGCTGTATAGAAGTGTCTTGAAAAATATCTAGTCAAATATTATTTACTGTCATCATGACAAAGATAAAATAAATCAGTTATTAGAGATGAGTTATTAAAACTATTATGTTTAGAAATGTGTTGAAAAAATCTCTCTGTTAAACAGAAATTGGGGGAAAAATAAACAGGGGGGCTAATAATTCTGATTTCAACTATATATATATATATATATATATATATATATATATATATATATATATATATATATATATATATATATATATATATATATATAGGGTGGCTTCCATGGGTTATTTTTCACCTGAACAATGTGCACTAGCAAAATAAACATTGCAAATTTTTCATACAGACTTTAAAGCTTCAGCAGATCATCTTGACCACATCTACATGCTTAAATGTATTAATTTGCTGCCATATGACTGTCAGTTTAGATATAAAGTGACCTAGTAAAAGTGTGTATGTGTTTCAGAACCATGGACAGCGATATTGAAGGATACGTGCGGTTGGGAGGCTGGGGCTGAACACAGAGGACATAACATGATAGATGCATCTGATTATGATGGAAGACACAATAAAAGAGCAATGCAGATTAACTCAAGGAGAAAGAGGAGGAGTTTAACATTAGCATGTCATATGTTGCCTGAGCCAAAGGCTGGATATAGTAGTTTACAATTGGTCAGGCAAAGGAGGGGGATATAAATAATACCAGATCTGCTCATTTTAAATCCATCATTTTAAATGCTTTAATTCTATTATGTGCCACTACAATATTAACCAACGCTTAGTAAAAGTTTAGATTTTTGTGAAAAAAAAATGGGTGTATCAACAAATAGTAAATAACAGCAGAGTGATAACATTCCAGCCTGATCTCACGAGGAAACGTAACTATTTTACTATTTTTAAACATTATTCGTACAAATTCATACGTGTTTAGTTGTCCAAAAATGCAAGATTAAATCCAATCGTCATTGGGGGATGAGCAAATCTTGCTCAGTTAGTTTGAATGGGATCGTACGTATTCATATGAATTAGCCACTGAATCAAAAAAGTCATGAATTGCTGTGAGATTGTGTTAGACATTCTAAAGTGAAGTATAAGTAAATAATATATGAGCTAATGTATATGTCAGAAGATAACTTTGTTTCACCATGATGCAGCAGAAGGAAGCAGATTTCACCAGTTTTAATTTATTGCCCTGTAGGTTATTGAAATAATTTAACGATGAAGATTGATTTTTTAGTACATGACTTTGTCTTACCTGTGATTACATTGGCAAAATGAACGGATGAATGGAAAAATTTTTTTTCTTGTATGTTGGTTTGTTAAGTTTTCTTTATATTTATTTATTTATTTGTTTGTTTGATATATATTATGTATATTTATTTTATTTGGAAAAAGTATAGTTAGTGAAAATAAATAGTAAGCATCCGCTGCGTAAAACATATGCTGGATAAATTGGCGGTTCATTCTGCTGTGGCGACCCCAGATTAATTAATTAAAGGGACTAAGCCAAAAAGAAAATGAATGAATGAATGAATAAATAAAGGGCAACATGGTGGCACAGTAGGTAGCACAATCGCCTCACAGCAAAAAGGTCGCTGATTTGAGCCTCAGTTGGATCAGTTGGCATTTCAGTGTGGAATTGGCTTGTTCTTCCGGTGTTCGTGTGAGTTTCCTCCGGGTGCTCCGGTTTCCAAACACATGCACTATAGGTGAATTGGGTAAGCTAAATTGACCGTAGTGTATGTGTGTGAATAAGGGTGTATGGATGTTTCTTAGTGATGGGTTGCAGCTGAAAGGGCATCCACCGTGTAAAACATATGGATAAGTTGGCGGTTCATTCCGCTGTGGCGACCCGAGATTAATAAAGGGGCTAAGCCGAAAAGAAAATGAATGATGGAATAAATAAATAAATAAATTAATTAATAAATGAATAAATAAATACATAAATAAATACATAAATACATAAATAAATAAATACATACATACATACATACATAAATACATAAATAAATACATAAATAAATAAATAAATAAATACATACATACATACATACATACATACATACATAAATACATAAATAAATACATAAATAAATAAATAAATAAATACATACATACATAAATAAATACATAAATAAATAAATAAATAAATACATAAGTAAATAAATAAATAAATAAATAAATAAATAAATAAATAAATAAATAAATACATAAATAAATACATAAATAAATACATACATAAATAAATACATAAATAAATACATAAATAAATAAAGAAATAAATAAATACATAAGTAAATAAATAAATAAATAAATAAATAAATAAATAAATACATAAATAAATACATAAATACATAAATAAATAAATACATAAATACATAAATACATAAATAAATACATAAATAAATACATATATACATAAATAAATAAATAAATACATACATACATAAATAAATAAATACATAAACAAATAAATACATAAATAAATACATAAATAAATACATAAATAACTACATAAATAAATACATAAATAAATAAATACATAAGTAAATAAATAAATAACTACATAAATAAATACATAAATAAATAAAAAATAAATAAATAAATAAATAAACATTACAGAAACATGTAGAATATTTGAATGTATAAATATTTACATTTCTCAGTCTCGCATTGTGTCGCCAGGTTGGGCGTTTTGCCCACCCAATTGGGCGTTTTTAAAAACGAATTTGCGTGTGTGAAATGACATAGGCGGGTATAGAAAAATAACGTCATCACCCCCACTACCCACTTAGCGAGATTTCCGTGTCCGTCACAGCCCAAACACCCCCACCCCCACCCCACACCCCACACACACACAAACTTAGTGTGATTCTGGCGACCATCACAACCCCCCCACCCACATAGTGTCATTTCGGCGATCGTCAACCCCCCATCCCCCTCCCCCACTACTTAGCTTGATTTCCAGATGACTGGGCGGGGCTTTTTGCATTTCGGCGGGTTTTGGATAGTTTTTGGGCTGTAATCAGCCAGCTACATCTGGCAACACTGCTCGCATTATAATCACTTTAATCTCGCGATAGTTCTGCTTTTTATTGGCCCAAGTCTTGAGAAATTTTGCAATTACTAATTCTCGACCCTAACTCTCTTTTATGGCCTTGTAATTTCTACATAATTGTAATAATGTACTGTAAAATGATTCTTTGTTTTTCACAGTGACACACATTTGCGCATGCATTTATCACATAGTAAAGCAGTTTTGCTTCAATTTAAACAAATCTAAAACTAGTAGATTTCAATTATAAACCAATTAGCTGTCAAACAACTGAGCATCCCCTTATTTGCATATTTAAAAAAAAAAAAACACACAGAATCACAATAAATACCACTGACAAAGTAAATGCTTGCTAAACGACAGAGAAAAGCCACACAGTGAAAAAACGCAGGGTTCCACACAATTTATTCAGGTTGTCCAAACACAAAGCAATTAAGTAAACAACAAATTTAAGTAAAACGGACATCAAACAATTAGGCTGTCCCCCAAAAATCTGTAGAATCGTGTTGTTTAGGCTCATTTTACATAAGTAGTTTGAACAAGCAGCATTCTTTTCTTTTTGAGTCGTAAAAGAGTACACAAGTGACCAAACGAACATCCGGATTAATGAATGGAAAAACCTAGACAGAGTCTAGACCAAATGGCTTCATCTCACGTCCATTTGGCCGCCGTGTTCTCAATGAGATAACAATCACAAGGACATCCGCCTTATGCGAGGGTTATTTAATAAACGCCCGGTGCCTGATCCAGGCCAAACACAATTTCAGCTCATCTTTAACCTGATGAGGAAATTAACATCCTCGCCTCGGTCACTCGCGGAAAGACGCCGCAACAGGGGTGTCGCAATTCATTTGCCGTTTGGCCACACTTCTGCTAACTACCCATAATTAATTAAATAATGCCGAGCAATTACAATTACTCTCAAGCCATGGTTTCATTTAGAACTGATGATATGATTTGACCCTCCGTTTTTCCGTCTCCCGCATTGAATATTCCCCTCACGCAGGAGTCTGTAGAAAGTCAAGCAATTCCTTCTGACATCTATTTGGGAAGCAGTTTAAAGCAGGAAAACCAAACAGCTGTGGTGAATAAGACGCCGAGTGGTCTGAATAAGCATAGTAAGGATGTGATGAGATCTCGGGCTATGAGATCTCGCGAGATGAAATTGCAAAGAGATTTCTCGTCGAGGTGAAAAGTTCTCTCGTAAGTTGTGATCTGATGTTATGATGGAGCGTGAGGGTGAATTTAGCACTTAAGATTGGAGGCAGGATTGGATTTAAACTGCACATCTAGTGCTTTGCACACACCTAGCAACCCGGGATGCCTTGATGTTGCTTGGGCAGGTGTGACGTAACCGCTTTTTTCAACGGAGTTCAAAGGTTGCCGCATCCAAAAGCATAGGCTGCTATAGTCTGCTGCTACACAAATTAGCCACGGCTCGTAATCATGCGATGGAATAGCATTTTAGATACGCTGAAAGTCATAACCGTTGTAAACACAAATGGAAGACATGTGGAGTACTGCTATTTTAGTCGAATTATTAAAGTCAAGTACAGTACAAACATGTAAACGCCAAAATCAAACTGTTACCGTTGTGTAGGACTTTTAGGGTAAAGTCTAGATCGGATCGCGGCCGGCCAGAAGTTTTTAATGACACTGTATAACAATAATTAATATTTTTACAGTACTGTGACTGTTGAGTTTAGGGTTGGGGGGGTGGGGTGGGGGGGTTGGGGGGTAGGCGTTAAAATGTTCATTTATTGGATAATTTAATAGATAACATAAATAATACTCGGTACAACTACTGTTTTTACAGTGCTGTGACGGTTGGGCTTAGGGTTCGGGTGGGGGTAGACGTTAATAAAATACAATAAATTTTAGAAATAATTCTTGTTAACTTCCGCCCGCGACCATATCCGATCTAGCAACAACTGACTTTTAGCCACAATTTGTGACAGGAAAAGGCATACACACACAGCTGTTTGACACTATTGTCTGCACCAGCCAGATCTCACGAGAAAACGTAAGTATTTTATGTTTTGACAGTTTAGTGGCTAATTCGTATGAATTCGTACGAGTTCAGTCGTACGAAATTGTACGATTTTAAAAAGGAGGCGTGGCACCTAACCCCACCCCCAAACCCAACCGTCATTGGGGGATGAGCAAATCGTACTAAATTGTATGAATTAGATCGTACGAATTCGTACGAATTAGCCACTTAATCAAAAAGTTACGAATTGCCGTGAGATTGTGTTGTCTGCACCTATCGAGTCAGTAAAGGACCACCGATACACTCGTCATCTCCTCCGAGTGTGCACACACACAGTAAACTCCTAGAGACACACACACACCCGTCGTCATCATCATCACCGAACACACGTTAAAAAGCGTTCAATTTGTGGAAAGGAGTTCGATTTCTCATGTGAAATTGTACAGGGGATATTTAGTTTAGCTAAATATTTAGCAGTGTTTGCATGTTCTTTATGGCATAGAATTCATTCAAATAGAAATAAATACCATTCATTACAAGATGATTAAAAAGCACCTAAATCATTTTGCATTTTTATTTATTTATTTATTTATTTATTTATTTATTTATTTATTTATTTATTTATTTATTATTTTTATTATTATTATTTTTTCCCAGTTGAATAAAAATCAATTTTCCAATAATATTTAAAATTATAGATAAACATTATATTACCTTCATATATTAGCAATATATTTAGCAGTGTTTGCATGTACTTTACTGCATAGAATTCATTAAAATAGAAGTAAAACAGCTTTAAAAAAATATTGTTTTTTAAAAAAAGCACCTAAATAGTTTTGCATTTTGTGCGATTTTTTTTTTATTATTATTTTTTTTTTATTTATTTATTTATTTATTTTTTCAGGTGAATAAAATACAATTTTCCACAATTTTCCATATTTCACCATTGAAGATTTCTTAAAAGTAGGGCAAAAATCTCATCTCGCCTCGTTCTCGTGAACCCAATCGCATGTCTCTTCTCGTGAAGTAAGCGTCTCGTCACACCCCTATTAAATAGTATTGTTTTATTCAGGATACAACACTTCTTAAATATTTAGCAGTGTTTGCAGGTCCTTAATGGCATAGAATTCATTAAAATAGAAATAAATACCATTCATTACAAGTCGATTGAAAAGCAGTTAAATCATTTAGCATTTTGTGTTTTTATTTATTTTTTT
Source organism: Danio aesculapii (assembly GCF_903798145.1). Taxonomy (NCBI): domain Eukaryota; kingdom Metazoa; phylum Chordata; class Actinopteri; order Cypriniformes; family Danionidae; genus Danio; species Danio aesculapii. Next base: position 4,809,397 of record NC_079454.1, read on the forward strand.
TATTATTATTTTTTTTCCCAGTTGAATAAAAATCAATTTTCCAATAATATTTAAATTATAGATAAACATTATATTACATTCATATATTAGCAATATATTTAGCAGTGTTTGCATGTCCTTTACTGCATAGAATTCACTGAAATAGAAGTAAAACAGCTTAAAAAAATATTGTTTTTAAAAAAAAGCACCTAAATAGTTTTGCATTTTGTGCTAATTTTTTTTATTTATTTATTTTTTCAGGTGAATAAAATACAATTTTTCCAATTTTTCCACAATTTTCCATATTTCACCATTGAAGATTTCTTAAAAGTAGGGTAAAAATCTCATCTCGCCTCGTTCTCGTGAACCCAATCGCATGTCTCGTCTCGTCTCGTGAAGTAAGCGTCTCGTCACACCCCTAATAAATAGTATTGTTTTATTCAGGATACAACACTTCTATATGGCCTTTAAAGGTCCCATGAAATTACAATTACAACTCCTTTCCATGTTGTTCCAAATTTTCCAGGTCAGTTTTCGGAAAACCGTAAGTCGGATCAGTTGGAAAAGATATAGCAACTTAATTCAGTATAATTTGGAGGTTTGGTGGATGTAATATGAACGGTCTAGGAGGAGATGCGTTCTTAAAATTGTCTAAAAAGAAGACGGAAGAATAATAAGTTTAAGTAGTATGACAGTATGTTGACTTTCTCAGGCCACCATACAAACTCTCTCTCTCTCTCTCTCTCTCTCTCTCTCTCTCTCTCTCTCTCTCTCTCTTGCTCGCTCGCTCTCTCTCTACATATAAATTATTTATATAAACACATTTTTATAAATAAATCATTTCTAATAACTCATTTAAATTGTCTTAGCCACAATGACAGTACATAATATTTTTCTAGTTAGTGTGTAAGATACTGTTAATCAGCTTAAAATGCAATCTAAAGGCTTAACTAGGTCAACTAGGTTATCAGGTTAGGTTAATTAGGCAAATCACTGGACAATACTGGTTTGTTCTGTGGCCAATCAAAAAGAAAGAAAATCTTGAGGGGGCTAATAATATTGACCTTAAGAAATGCTTTAAAAAATGTAAACCACTTTTATTCCAGTCAAACTAAAAGAAATATCTCCAAAAAAACAAAACAAAAAGGAAATACTTTGAAAAATGTCCTTGTGCTTTTAATTAATTAAATGTGGCCAATTTTTGAGAATTTTCCCAGAAGGGCTAATAATTGTACTTTACATTTACACATGTTTTTTGGATGCACGTTAACATTACTATTATGTTGCTGTTATGCTTTCAAGACCACTCATGACAGACTTAGAGAATCATCTGACCAACCAGAGCAGAGTAAGGCAAGGCAAGGCAAGGCAAGTTTATTTATACTGTATAGCACATTTCATACACAGTGGCAATTCAAAGTGCTTTACATAAACAGGAATAAAAGAGACAATTATAAGAGAAATAAAAACAAACATAAAAATGGTTAGAATAGAAATAAAATAAAATAAAAGCTGATAAAATGTGTTATAAAAGAGTTAAAAAGAAGAGAAAAACATAGTAGTTCGATCTGTCGGACGTAGCACAGTGCTCATTCAGTAAAGGCTCTGCTAAACAGATGTGTTTTCAGTGTTGATTTGAACGTGCCTAATGTTGGAGCACATCTGATCATTTCTGGAAGCTGATTCCAGCAACGAGGGGCGTAGTAGCTGAAAGCCGATTCACCCTGCTTTGACTGAACTCTTGGGATTTCTAATCTATTTGATCCTAAAGATCTGCGTGATCTGTTGGGTTTGTATTCAGTGAGCATATCTATAATGTATTCAGGTCCTAGGCCATTTAGTGATTTATAGACCAGTAATAATACTTTAAAATCTATTCTAAATGTGACTGGGAGCCAGTGTAAAGACCTGAGGACAGGTGTGATGTGCTCTGATTTCCTGGTTCTGGTCAGAATTCTGGCCACAGCGTTCTGGATGAGCTGCAACTGTCTGACTGTCTTTTTGGGAAGGCCAGTGAGGAGGCCATTACAGTAATCCACCCTGCTGCTGATAAAAGCATGAACAAGTTTCTCTAAGTCTTCACTGGAAACAAAGCATCTAATTCTTGCAATGTTTTTGAGATGATAGTATGCTGATTTACTAACTGCTTTGATATGACTATTGAAACTCAGATCTGACTCCAGAGTCACACCAAGATTCTTGACCTTATGTTTTGTTGTTTGACCCTTAGAGCCAAGGTATGCATTCACCTTGAGAACCTCATCTCTGTTCCCAAACGCAATGACTTCAGTTTTCTCTTTGTTTAACTGAAGAAAGTTTTGGCACATCCAATTGTTAATTTCATCAATGCATTGGCAGAGGGTGTCAATGGGGCTGTAGTCATTAGGCAGTAAGGCTAGGTAGATCTGAGTGTCATCAGCATAGCTGTGGTAGGAGATTTGGTTCTTTCTCATTATTTGGCTCAGAGGGAGCATATAAAGGTTGAACAGGAGTGGTGCCAGAATCGAGCCTTGTGGGACTCCACATGTCATGGGTGTCCACCCTGACCTATGTAGTAGGCTCTCCTGGTTCAAAAAGTCACTCCTGGTTCAGTGGTCAAAAGCCTTGAATCATTAGTTCATATCATTTCACACACATTTCAGTGAGGATCAAACATCCGCCAAGCAGACATCACAGGACTCTCTCTGCTCAGTCAGCAGCTCTGCAGGCCAGTCAATAGGCTCCATGCCAATCCACAGCATGATGACAGTCCAAAGGATGGCAGGACGATTTAACGTTCACTCACAATACCTCCATTAAAAAATCCAGTCTTCCCTGGAAGTATAGCTTACACGATCGCATTTGCATTCGGTAATTTGTCTTACAGTTTCCCACACTTTCACGCCGTTTCACCCAAGCAGTCTTCCCATCCTCGGGGGGGTTACGGAAAAATACAAGTCCCAAAATAATGAATAAACATGTAAGTCTGCGCTGACAAGTCAAGGGCAAACATTAATTAATTAATGCCAAAATGTTGGAAGTGACAAGTTCGTTTGGATTATTTCAAAATTTCAAGGCGTTTAATTAAAAATATGCTAATTTGCAAAGCGGGCCGAATGCTTGTAGTATAAAAATCATTTTGGACTACATTTCAATTACAGACACACCACACATTCATCTCTCGCCACAGAGAGAGAGCGAGAAAAGAGAGAAATTTCCACTGTCCCTGCTCCAGAAAAAGCATATGCACAGATGAAATGAAACTGTTATTAATAATAATAGAGATCCCAACTGCAGCTCTGTGAAACGCAGCCAATCGGAGGAGATGCGAGCCAAATGAAAGACCTCAGCGATGCGGTCCAAAACAAAACATTCAGTCTTTAAGTCCTTATCTTCTCACAGCCGAATAACAATGGCAATCCCAAAAGATAGGTTTTCAAGATGGGATTCAAGCGCTTCCAGGTTTTCATTGTTTTTAGGCTAGCAAAAAAATGCAGTTCTTTGCCAGACAGAAAGAAAAAGGGAGAGGAGGAAATAAAACTATAATAATAAACTTAATCAACTTAAAAATGTAATGATGTCAGATTTCAAATATCGAAATTCTAACTTTGTCCTGTCACAACTGCAGACACTCAAAGCTCAAAATTTGGACATTTGCTTCTTCATATCTGCAAACGTGACTCTCAGCGGGACCGCATCTCAGGGCTGTGCCATTACAATGATTTTAAGTTTCAAATGTCGTTAAATATGTGCGACTATATCTCTTAACTACCTATCTATTAACTACATCTCACATTCTTCCATATTTTACCACCAATTGCCTTAAAACCGGACATAATGTCTAATTTCTTAAGTTGTGGGTGTGCATTTTGAGATTTAAGATACACAAATTACATGATACAAACCACAACAGCAACTTTAAATCTTAAAATACAATGTGACTCTTGATGTTACTTTATATCTCACATTTGCAATTGTATGTCTATTTATGCGTATACCTCTCAAATGCTACATTTTTTTACAGCCTATAACAATTATGATCTTATATCTTGATAAATTGACTTTATAATGTATTTTTCAAGGTTTCATACTGTCATAATAGCTGAAAATATTTAATATTTGTAACATCTCAGAATGTGACCATTTCAAAAAATGTTATATCTAATATAATAGTGTTACATATATATCTACAATAATCATGTTACATCTAATGTGCAATTCTACTATTACAATGTGATCTAAAGTGTGTTCCTTTAATTTTTATTTATTTTTCTAAATAGTGGACTTTTGTTTCTCAAAAACTATTTTGTAGCTTTTTAATATATATATATATATCTCTTATATAGCTCTTTTGAATTCCATGCAGTCACCATTATCCACCCCTTTCGCATAAATGTGGTTGTCATCTACCGCCCACCGGGTACATTAGGTCACTTCTTGGATGAACTGGATGTTCTTCTCTCATCTTTTTCTGATTATGACACTCCCTTGTTGGTGCTAGGTGACTTCAACATCCACATAGAAAGACCTCAAGCTGCTGACTTCCAGACTCTGCTTGCATCTTTCGACCTCAAAAGAGCACCTACTTCTGCTACTCACAAATCAGGTAATCAACTAGACCTTATTTACACTCGACATTGCCTCGCTGACCAAACACTAGTAACTCCACTACAAACATCGGATCATTTCCTCCTCTCTCTCAACATCCACATTACTCCTGAGCCGCCACATACTCCTACTCTAGTTGCCTTTCGCAGAAACCTACGCTCTCTCTCACCCAACAGACTATCCACCATTGTTTCTAACTCTCTTCCTCCATCTTCCAAACTCTCTGCACTTGATACGAACAGTGCAACTGATACACTCTGCTCCACGCTAACATCATGTCTAGACAGACTATGCCCTCTGACATCCAGACCAACCCGAGCCAGTCCTCCTGCACCCTGGCTCTCTGATGTTCTCCGTGAGCATCGCTCAAAACTTCGGGCTGCTGAGAGAAGCTGGCGAAAAACAAAAAATCCTGAACAGCTCATAACATACCAAACTCTTCTGTCTTCTTTCTCGACTGAGGTTACTTCTGCAAAGCAGACATACTTCCGTCAGAAAGTCAACAGTGCCACCAATCCTCGCTTGCTTTTTAAAACATTTTCCTCCCTCCTTCACCCTCCTCCTCCACCCGCATTCTCCACACTCACTACTGATGACTTTGCTACATTCTTTTGCACCAAAACTGCAAAAATCAGTGCTCAATTTGCTGCACCTACAACAAACACGCAAGATACACCACCAACACCACACACACTCACCTCTTTCTCCCAGCTCTCTGAGTCTGAGGTGTCCAATCTCATGCTATCAAGCCATGCAACCACCTGTCCGCTAGATCCCATTCCCTCTCATCTCCTGCAAGCCATTTCTCCTGCAGTCATACCAACACTGACTCACATAATTAACACATCTCTTGACCCTGGTCTATTCCCTACTTCATTTAAGCAGGCTAGGGTAACCCCTCTGCTAAAGAAACCCAACCTGGATCAAACGCTACTTGAAAACTACCGACCGGTATCCCTGCTTCCATTCATGGCCAAGATTTTGGAGAAAGTAGTGTTCAATCAAGTCCTAGACTTTCTTACTCAAAACAACCTCATGGACAACAAGCAATCTGGCTTTAAGAAAGGCCACTCAACTGAGACTGCCCTGCTCTCGGTCGTGGAGGACCTCAGACTGGCTAAAGCAGACTCTAAATCATCTGTCCTCATCTTGCTGGATTTATCAGCTGCTTTTGACACTGTAAACCACCAGAT